>NC_058132.1:438036430-438036907 GCF_016433145.1 Gracilinanus agilis
CTATTCCACTGATCCTCCTCTCTGTCTCTTAGCCAGTACCATATTGTTTTGATGACTGCTGCTTTATAGTATAGTTTAATATCTGGTACTGCTAGGCCCCCTTCCTTCACATTTTTTTTCATTATTTCCCTTGATATTCTTGATCTTTTGTTATTCCAAATGAAATTTGTTATAGTTTTTTCTAATTCAGTAAAGAAGTTTTTTGGTAGCTTGATAGGTATGGCGCTAAATAGGTAAATTAATTTGGGTAGAATTGTCATTTTTATTATGTTAGCTCATCCTACCCATGAGCAATCAATGGCTTTCCAATTGTTGAGATCCAGTTTTATTTGTTTGGAAAGTGTTTTGTAGTTGATTTCATATAATTGCTGTGTTTGTTTTGGTAGATAGATTCCTAAGTATTTTATATTGTCTAGGGTGATTTTAAATGGTGTTTCTCTTTCTACTTCTTGCTGCTCTAGTGTGTTGGAAATGTAT
>NC_058132.1:438041872-438042288 GCF_016433145.1 Gracilinanus agilis
CCTGCTATTTACCCCCTCTTTCCCATCCCCCACACCATCTTAGATTATTTAGTGTTCCACCCTCACCCTGTGAATTATTCTTCTGATTACTATAATAGTGAATATTATAATAGTGAATAGAGTTCACTACAGAGAATTATACATAACATTTCTCTACATAGGAATACAGATAATGAGATCTCACTGAGGCCCTTAAAAAGGCAAATTTAAAAATAATAAATTTTCTTTCTTTTCCCTCTGTATCTTATTTACCTTTTCAGGTTTCTCTCGATTTTTGTGGTTCGATATCAAACTTTCCATTTAGCCCTGGTCTTTTCTGTGCAAATACCTGGAATTCTTCAATTTTGTTGAATGCCCATACTTTCCCCTGGAAATATATAGTCAATTTTGATGGGTAGTTGATCCGTGGTTGCAGG
>NC_058132.1:438042387-438113820 GCF_016433145.1 Gracilinanus agilis
TCTATATTGCCCTCTTGTTGTAGGACTTCAGGGCAATTTTGCTGAATTATTTCTGTTAGTATGCAGTCCAGGTTTCTATTAATTTCTGGTTTTTCTGGAAGACCAATTATTCTCAAATTGTCTCTTCTAGACCGGTTTTCTTGGTCTGTCACTCTCTCATTGAGATATTTCATGTTTCCTTCTATTTTTTCATTCTTTTGACTTTGTTTTATTTGTTCTTGTTGTCTTGAGAGATCATTAGCTTCTACTTGCTCAATTCTAGCCTTTAGGGATTGATTTTCGGCTATAATCTTTCGGTTTTCAGCTATGATCTTTTGATTTTCGGCTGTAATCTTCTGGTTTTCAGCTGTAATCTTCTGGTTTTCGGCCATAATCTTCTGGTTTTCGGCCATAATCTTCTGGTATTCCTTTTCAATCTGGTCATTTCTGGTGTTCAATTGCAAGATTCTACCTTTTAAACAGTTATTTTCTTGCCAGATCTCTTCCATTTTCCTCAAAATCTCAGTTTTGAACTCTTCCATAGCTTGTGAGGAGTTTTCCTTATTTGAGGAGGGTCCGGATGCTTGTTTGTTCTCCTCCTCTGTTTGCTCGGTTGTCTGGATTTTCTCTGTGTAAAAGTTGTCGGGTGTTAAAGGCTTCTTTTTCTTGTTGTTATTCTTTCTCTTCTGAGCTTCCTGAGACTGGGTAGCCATCATTAGCCCAGCAGCTTCTCAGGTTTATCCTCGCGCTCAGTGTCTGTCCGCGGTCTATTGGCTCCTGAGGTCTGAGTTCTGGTTTTTTCCAAGGTAAGCCCCCTGGTGGACCCCCTTGCTTGATCCTCTGCAGGAGGTTCCTTTACAAGTCTCAGGGCACTGCTTCCACAGTCGTATACTGGTCTGCACTGGTTCCCCACTCAGGTTTTCAGAGCTTTAGTTCCTGGCTGTGTCTGCCTCCACCCACGCCTCCGCCAGTGCCTGTGCTCTCAGCCCGTGCTCTGTGCCCTGCGTCCACTCTCTGCTCCAGCGCTCAGATTTTGCGTGCGTTCTTTGGCTTATTGGGGTCCTAAATCTTGCTGCTCTCAGGAACAGGCCCCGGAGCTGCCAATGACTTGATGGGTGCCCCAAACTTGCTCTATTTCTTTTTAGCTGGCTTCGGCGCTATAGATGTGTGTGGAGGGGGTGTGGGTGGGATGGTTGCTCAGCCCGAGATTTAGTGAGAGCTGTTTCACCCCTTTATAGCATGGAAATGCCTCGATTCCACATACCTTCCACACTGTGCTCTATTGTGGGGTTCCTCCATTCGTCTGGACTTGTTTTTATGTCCCCTTGAGGAGTTTTGTGTGTTTCGGTCAGGAGAGGTTAAGAGCTGCTTCTTACTCTGCCGCCATCTTAACCGGGAATCTGTTGTTTTTTTAAAGGAATGGAAATTTAGGATTTTCAATCTGGTAAATTCTACATGAGAGATCCTGTATTTAGAGAGTTCATAGTTCCTAATGAGGGATTTCTACCCTAAAATGCCCATAACAAGGGTGTTTTATTTTAATTTGTTTTTGATAAAATATGTAATGATATTGTTGTTTATAAAAAGTTACTTATATGTCCTTCTTAAAACATAAAAAACATATTCTTGAAAGACAATAAATGAGTCAATATTCTATATGGCATATATGCCTGAAAGCCAAAAGACGTGTTCAGATCATGTCAGCTGCGTGACCTTGGGTATGTCACTTAACTTCTCAATGTTCTGGAAAACTCTCTGAGGTAACATACTGCTGACTCAGTGACATCTATACTTGTAGAGGGAAGTATCCTTACCTAGAAGTTCTCTGTACAAATCAAAACATAAATCCAAATCTTAACTGTATCTACTTAAAAACAATACTGGTGAATTGTTAGCAAATTACAGTAATTACCTTTCTGCATTGTTTATTTTGATATACATTGTTCTTTTTCAGTTCAATAATTTTTCAGTCATGTCCAACTCTTCACAACCTCTTTTGGAGTTCTAAGTGGCAAAGATACTGCAATAGGTTTCCATTTCCTTACTCAAGCCATTTTAGAGATGAGAAAACTAAGGCAAACAGGATTAAGTGACTTTTCCATGGTTACATAGCTAGTAAGTATCTAAAGCTAGATTTGAACTCAAAAAGATGAGTCTTACTGACTCTAGTCCTAGCACTCTATAGATATAGAGTGACATCAACCTGCCCTTTTACCTTCAATTTAATGCAGTCCTTTCATCATGAATCATAGGAATAAGTAAAAAAAATTCTATATAATTTAAGCAGGTGGCTAAGTTCAGTACATCTAAATAATAAATTTGGGAAATGTCTAATTCATTTTACTGCTTTACTTAAGTGCCTTGGAAATAATATGACTTTTTACTTGTATGATTTCATATTTTTAGTAGAACAGATTGTATGAGTCAGTTTTTATTTAATTCTCAGCAGGAATATTGTATCAGCACTAACAGAAGGAATCATGTAGAAAACATAGGGAATAAAACAATTAAGTGTAACTGCAAGTTCTTTCTCAACCAATTACATAGATGATAATTACATAAACTAAGTCAAAATTTTTTAAAGAGTAAAATGAAGGGAGGTTTGGAAAAGGTTTATTTTAATGAAACCATTTGGAAAATTTTACATGGTGTACCTTAGAAAAACAGTAACCAAAAAAAGTATTATTTGAAAACTGGCATAGAATTGATACATAGAATAATCTAGATTATCATATCATTAATTATTTCCTTAGGTGATAATGAATTTAAATTATGAATCATTTAAATACTTATATCCCAATGTAAAAGAAAAGAAGTTTTAAATTAATAAATACTTGTTATGAAATTCAAATGTGAGCAATAAAAACATATCCATGAGCACAAAAGCGCAGTGCCATAATTTGCATGTTTAAATGAGATCAATTAGGTTAATGACGGATGAAAATAAGAAATCCATTATTTAAATGCAAAATAACTTTTAAAACTTGTGGGTTCGTTTGCTTCCAAAGTTTTATCTATCAAAGCAGCTAGCTGGTTCAAATGGTTAATATATAGTCATAACCTTTATCATGCAGAGACATTTCAAATTGGATCTGCATGCAAAATATAATTGATTATAATTTATTTTTTGCTAGCATCCATCAGTCAAAATTAACATAGAGTATTCCTACACGAATTTCTCTGTGTTTTTGTTTTCTTTATTTTCTTCCTCTTGCAACAAAATTGCTACTTATCTTAAAGTGGCCTGTGATTGAAAAAAAATGACACCAGATATTTCTTGGGACTTTCTAATGTGCATTTTACAAATTGGCAACTTGAACACTGTAGATTATTTGACCACTGCTTCTCTCTTACTGCTATGGGCAAGAGAAGAAGTCACAAATTTGGTGAAATACAATGTTCTCCAAAATATTTTCCATTTAGGTCTATTTAATCCAAGAAAACATTTTTTTCAAGTCTGATTAGAGTGGAATGGGTCCTAAGAAAGATTTCTTACATTCTTACATTTCTTACATTTCCACAGTAGTCATAATTAATCCTTCAAGATAAGGATTGGACCTGTGCTTTCATAAGTGAAGGGAATTCCTCAGGAACAAAATCTTCATCAGCGAGGGTCACCCTCTTCTCTGCAACTTAGAGTGCTAGAGAATTGCTTAGAGCTGGTTAAGTGATGATCAAGTTAGGACATGAACCCGTGTATTCTAAGTCAGCTCTATCCACTAAGCCACATAGCTCCTCTAACAGAATATCAAATTTAAAACACTTGGAATCTGGTCAGATATCAAAAGGTTTTACCTGCTGTCTTGACTTTTGTCTTGCCACTGGACTTCAATGAGTCTGGAAGAGTGAGATTGAACACTCTATGCAACTCTGCCTCTCTTCAATACAATTCATGAACAAGTCAGTCCATTACCCCTTGAAGTCATTGGTTCTCTTTGAAAATGAAAGGTGAAGTACAACTTTAAAAATAAAGGCAATAGGTGGTGTAGTGAAGGTGATGAACAATTGAGGAAATTGGGATGTGCTTCTCAGAGGTTATACTTGAATTAAGCTTTTAAAGTGTATGAAGGGTTCCAAGAGGTAGAAGGGATGAGGGAAAAGAGTATTATAAGCTTGGGGACTGACCATGGAAAAAACACAAGGAAATTACATTCAAGGAACAGCCAAATATGCCAGTTTGGCTAGCTCATGGAATCAACAAGCATTTAAGCAAAGGTGGCTATCTCCTAGGCATTCTGCTAAGAGCTATTCTAGTAAGAGAATACAGAATGGAAAAAGGATCTGAAAAGTAAGTGAGAGGGAGTTGGTGCATACATTGTGACACAGTGGAGAGAGCAGTGAACTTGGAGTGCTGAGTTTTGAAGCCCCAGGACCAGAATGTGGATCCTGACTCTACAGTTTCTTGCTTAATTTTTTCTAGACCTCATTTTATTTACCTGTAAAATAAAAGAGTTTAAACATATGACATCTAAGGTACCTTTTTACTCTAGATATATGATTCTATAATCTTTAAGATTTCTGGCAGCCCGTCAGAAATCCAGGACAGTAGCAAAGAATAACAATTAAAAAATACTGGTCAAATATATTATTGTATAGCAGAAAGAACATTTCGTTCTGATGCAGAAGTATGTGGATTCAAATCTCAGCTCAGCTGCAAGTACCCTGGATGACCTTCAGAAATCCCACCAAACCCTGTTTCCTCATTTGTAAAAAGAGTAATTTAGATTACATGATCTCTCAAGTCCAGGCCAGAAAAAAGAAAATAAAGTCAGGTTTAAGTTAAAATTTCATAAAATTAAATAAGCATTTCCATTGGCTAATAATGTACTTCTTTTTTGAAAAAACAAAACAAAACAAAACAATGTATTTACTTGTTAGATTAATAATGTACTTCAGAAGAATATCTTACCTCTTGGCCTTAAATAGCTATGAATCATGTCTATGATATTGGCCCTTCAGATTCTTAAGGTATAATTTAGAGTAAAGTATTCATTAATTTATTCAACAAAAATTCACTGGACAAGGACTGTATACAAAGTGTTATGTTGACTTTTTTTTTTCATAACAACCTTATGAGATAGGTGGTTGTTGTTTAGCCATTTTCAATTATGTCCATTTTTGTGAACCCATTTGGGGTTTTCTTAGCAAAGATACTGGAGTGGTTTGGCATTTCCTTTTCCTGCTCATTTTACGGATGCAGAAAATGAGGCAAACAGGTAAGGGACTGGCCAGGGTCAGCCAGCTAGTAAGTGTGTCTAAGTCCAGATTTGAACTCACAAAGATGAGAGTTCCTGATCCCAAGCTCAGTATTCTATTTATTATGCCACCTAGCTGCTTCTGTGGTGAGCTTTTTAGAGAATTTTTTTAAAGATGTATATCTGTACATGTGTCGTGTGTGTGTGTATATACATATATGTTTGTATATATGTGTAAATACACATATATTTATTTATAATCTATTGATATTCTGGAAGCTATAAACACTTAAAAGTACAGGGGCTATATATATGTATGTATGTGAGCGTCCCTTAGAGCTATTAGGTATTTAATAATTAGAACTTTTAGTATATATTTTTTGACTATGGCTTAAATCTAAGGGAAAGAAAGCTTGATTTTAAAAATGTTAAATACTGTTATAGTGTAAAAGATTATAAATGGCATAATATTTGGCATTATATTTGGCATAATATTTGGCATTTTCTATCAGAAAAATATAGGGAAATTCTAGTCAAATTTTTCTCTCTAGATATAGGCAAATTATTTATCACATAATTAATATATCTATTGAAATATTAACTGCAGAAAGAATTACAACTGCATCATTTCATTTCTGATATTTCTGTGGAAATAGAGAAATGAATACTATGAAAACATAAAATTCATTTTGCATTTATGAAATCAATTTAATATAATGTCAACAGATTATAAAAAGTAGTTGTTGCCCTGATGTCTGCATAGATGAAAATAGATCCAATATTTTTGTAGAGTTGGAAAAATAGTTTAAATTTATTTCATAGTTTAAGAAACTCAAAATAGAACAAAATCACGAAACTTAAAGGTAATATAAATATCAGCTTGTCATATAATTGCTAGGAAATAAAAATTGGTGGAGAAAATGAGACAAAAATTCATTTGATAAATGGAACATCAACATTTAGGGGAAATATACAATGAACTACCTATATTAAACAGCCAAATTAATGACTTAAAAGCAGCTTAAATAAATTGCATGCTGTATTGGATTTTGTAACAGTGGGAAACTTATAATAATCCTGGTCCAAAATGTGTTTAGTTATTATTTTTAGTAATGTCTTTTAATTCCACAGAAAATAAATAGTTCCTTTTTATTTTCTCCCTCCAATATTCTTTGAGAATATATTTTATCTCTCTCCTTCTTTGAATCCCCTCTGCTCCCTCTTTCCCTCCTTTTCTTTCATATAAGAAGTTAGAAAATGAAAATCTTTACTGTTTCGTAGTTGCATACAAGACATTATATCCAAATGGACCCATTCATTATATAATGAGTTTTCCGTTTCCATGTTGTACTTAACTTAAGGGAAGATTAAAAATAGCAACTAAAATTACTCATATGTGAAAGCACAAAGTAGATTTTTAAATAGTATTTTTCTATAATAGTTCATCTGTTTTTCATTGAGTAGCCATCACATATCTACCTCAGAATACTTCTAATAAACTTTCAAATATACCCTCGGGGGGAAAAAACCAAGGTTTTAGAAACATGATGGATAATTATTTTTCTTTTTTATTTCCTTTGGAAGGTAGAGCAAAGATTTTTAATAGGTCTTCATAAATGTAAAAAAATATTCCCTCTAAAGTTGAAAACTGAAAAGTACTTTTCTTTGTGTCTTAGTAATAAGTTACTCCATTGAAGCTATCAAAATAAGAGTTCTGAAATGACCTCTCTGCTCTCCTAGAAATATGAATAATTTCTGTAATTATCTTAAATTTTGAGCCTTGCATTTTATATTGACTTATCTGATCTTTAAAATAGAAGACCACACACATTACAAATCAATATAATTGCATTTTATCTAGGGTATTTTTTCCTCTTGGAATTTCAAAATGAATAAAGAATTGGAGAACAAAATAATGAATAAGAAGGAATGTCAGTAAAATTATATTTCTATGAGATTTGAAAATAGAGAATGAAAATATAGTTTCTGAAATACTGAAAATCATAAAATATAAGAATTGAATATTTAAAATATCTATATAGAGAATAAATTATTGGAGGATTTTGAGCTAAAATGATACAAAGAGATTAAATATGGAATTATTTATAAGGATGCCAATATTAACATCATATAATGAGGAAAGGAAGAATGTGATATTTGGTCAAATAATTATGAAAAAATTAGAAGTAAACGAGAGAACACACACATATGCATATATAGATGTGAATCAAGTCAGTATGAAATAGAAGAATGAATGAGATATATTTTCATTGTCAAAAAATGTACTTATTAAGTTTGGGCTTTGGTGAGGAAAAAGTTGAGCTGAAACAAAATAGAAGCTTGAATTACATGTCTAAAATATAATGAATAAAAGGAGAAAGTTGAAATGAAAAAAAAAACAAAATAAATTGACATTACTTTTAAAATACTAATATTGCCTAATACCATATACAAGAACCTATAATAAAATGATTAACATATTTGGCCTAGTTTTAAAGTTCATATATTTTAACATCAACCTACTGTGGAATCATTCTTCATTACTTTCAAAACAAAAATAGAAAATCCAATGAGTCTCAACAAATTAGTTACCCATAAAAGTTCAGAATATTTATCTTGTCTTTATGTTTCCTAAATAGGAAATTAATTAAAAGTTATATGTGTGTGTGTAAAGAACTTGTAAATAGACCACTAGACCACTATCAAGATTCAGGGAGGAAGCACCTCCTCATCACTTTTATCCTGAATTCTGTAGGAAATTTGGAAAGAGACATGGATAGAATGTTGGCCTCAAGGTCATGAGTATATGTTCAAATCATGACTTTTGTATCATATATTCCTTGACAAATTAGTTAATTCTCCATGGCCACAGGGAACTTTTTATAAGACTAACAATTATGGATGAGTTGTTAATCTGTATTAGTTGTAATATCATGAAGTCATTGGTACAGACTTATCTAAACATGTAAGGCCTTAGAGGTCAACTAGTTAAATCCTTTTCTTAACAAAGAAACTGAGAGCACAGGAGAAACTGACAGAGCTCAAAAAGGAAATAGATAGTAAAACCATAATAGTGGGAGATCTAAATATTCCTCTTTCAGATCTAGATAAATCAAACCAAAAAATAAATAAAAAAGAGGTAAGAGAGGTGAATGAAGTCCTAGAAAAATTAGATTTAATTGATATGTGGAGAAAAATAAATAGGGACAAAAAGGAATACACCTTCTTTTCAGCTGCACATGGCACATTCACAAAGATTGACCATGTAATAGGGCATAGAAACATTGCAAACAAATGCAAAAGAGAAGAAAAAATAAATGTAACCTTCTCAGATCATAATGCAATAAAAATAATAATTAGTAAGGGCACCTGGACAGGCAAATCAAAAACTAATTGGAAATTAAAAAATATGATTCTCCAAAACCAATTAGTCAAAGAAGAAATCATAGAAACAATCGACAATTTTATTGAAGAGAATGACAATGATGAGACATCCTACCAAACTCTGTGGGATGCAGCCAAGGCAGTACTCAGGGGGAAATTTATATCCTTAAATGCATGTATTAACAAATTAGGGAGGGCAGAGATTAATGAGTTGGGCATGCAACTCAAAAAACTAGAAAGTGAGCAAATTAAAAACCCTCAGATGAAAACTAAATTAGAAATACTAAAAATCAAGGGAGAAATTAATAAAATCAAAAGTAAAAGAACTATTGAATTAATAAATAAGACTAGAAGCTGGTATTTTGAAAAAACAGATAAAATAGACAAAGTACTGGTCAATCTAATAAAAAAAAGGAAAGAAGAAAACCAAATTGACAGTATCAAAAATGAAAAGGGAGACCTCACCTCTAATGAAGAGGAAATTAAGGCAATCATTAAAAACTATTTTGCCCAATTATATGGCAATAAATATAACAATTTAGGAGATATGGATGAATATTTACAAAAATATAAACTGCCTAGATTAACAGCAGAAGAAATAGAATACCTAAATAATCCCATATCAGAAAGGGAAATTGAACAAGCCATCAAAGAACTCCCTAAGAAAAAATCACCAGGACCTGATGGATTCACAAGTGGATTCTATCAGACATTCAAAGAGCAACTAATCCCAATACTATACAAATTATTTGATATGATAAGCAAAGAAGGAGTCCTACCAAATTCCTTTTATGACACAAATATGGTACTGATTCCAAAGCCAGGGGGATCAAAAACAGAGAAAGAAAACTACAGACCAATCTCCCTAATGAACATAGAAGCAAAAATCTTAAATAGAACAGTAGCAAAGAGACTCCAGCAAGTAATTAAGAAGATCATCCACCATCATCAGGTGGGATTTATACCAGGAATGCAAGGATGGTTCAACATTAGGAAAACCATCCACATAATTGACCATATCAACAGTTTAACAAACAAAAATCACATGATTATCTCAACAGATGCTGAAAAAGCCTTTGACAAAATACAGCATCCATTCATATTGAAAACACTAGAAAGTATAGGAATAGAAGGACCTTTCCTAAAAATAATAAACAGTATATACCTAAAACCATCAATAAGCATCATATGCAATGGAGATAAATTAGAAGCCTTCCCAATAAGATCAGGAGTGAACCAAGGATGCCCATTATCACCTCTATTATTCAACATAGTACTAGAAACATTAGCAGTAGCAATTAGAGAAGAAAAAGAAATTGAAGGTATCAAAATAGGCAATGAGGAGACTAAGCTATTACTCTTTGCAGATGATATGATGGTCTACTTAAAAAATCCTAGAGAATCAACTAAGAAGGTTGTAGAAATAATCAATAACTTTAGCAAAGTTGCAGGATACAAAATGAATGCACATAAATCATCAGCATTTCTATATATTTCCAACACATTAGAGCAGCAAGAGGTAGAAAGAGAAACACCATTTAAAATCACGCTAGACAATATAAAATACTTGGGAATCTATCTACCAAAACAAACACAGCAATTATATGAAAACAACTACAAAACACTTTCCAAACAAATAAAACTGGATCTCAACAATTGGAAAGCCATTGATTGCTCATGGGTAGGACGAGCTAACATAATAAAAATGACCATTCTACCCAAATTAATTTACCTATTTAGCGCCATACCTATCAAACTACCAAAAAATTCTTTACTGAATTAGGAAAAACTATAACAAATTTCATTTGGAATAACAAAAGATCAAGAATATCAAGGGAAATAATGAAAAAAAATGTGAAGGAAGGGGGCCTAGCAGTACCAGATATTAAACTATACTATAAAGCAGCAGTCATCAAAACAATATGGTGCTGGCTAAGAGACAGAAGGGAGGATCAGTGGAATAGACTTGGGGTAAATAACATCAGCAAAACAGTGTATGATAAACCCAAAGAGCCCAACTTTGGGGACATGAATCCACTATTTGACAAAAACTGCTGGGAAATTTGGAAAACAATATGGGAGAGATTAGGTCTAGATCAACATCTCACACCCTACACCAAGATAAATTCAGAATGAGTGAATGACTTGAATATAAAGAGAGAAACTATAAATAAGTTACGTGAACACAGAATAGTATACTTGTCAGATCTCTGGGAAAGGAAAGATTTTTAAAACCAAGCAAGAGTTAGAGAAAATTACAAAATGTAAATTAAATGGTTTTTATTATATTAAGCTAAAAAGCTTTTGTACAAACAAAAACAATGTAGTCAAAATAAGAAGGGAAACAACAAATTGGGGAAAAATCTTTATAACAAAAAACTCTGACAGGGGTCTAATTACTCAAATATACAAGGAGTTAAATCAATTGTATAAAAAAATCAAGCCATTCCCCAATTGATAAATGGGCAAGAGACATGAATAGGCAATTTTCAGGTAAAGAAATCAAAAGTATCAATAAGCACATGAGAAAGTATTCTAAATCTCTAATAATTAGAGAAATTCAAATCAAAACAACTCTGAGGTATCACCTCACACCTAGCAGCAGATTGACTAAAATGAAAGAAGGGAAGAGTAATGAATGCTGATGGGGATGTGGCAAAATTGGGACATTAATGCATTGCTGGTGGAGTTGTGAACTGATCCAACCATTCTGGCTGGCAATTTGGAACTATGCTCGAAGGGCTATAAAAAATGCCTGCCCTTTGATCCAGCTATACCATTGTTGGGTTTGTACCCCAAAGAGATCATAAATAAACAGACTTGTATGAAAATATTTATAGCTGTGCTTTTCGTGGTGGCAAAGGACTGGAAAAGGAGAGAATGTCCTTCAATTGGGAAATGGCTGAACAAATTGTGGCATATGCTGGTGATGGAATACTATTGTGCTAAAAGGAATAATAACCTAGAGGAATTCCATGAATTCCATGTGAACTGGAAAGACCTCCAGGAACTGATGCAGAGCGAAAGAAGCAGAGCCAGAAGAACATTGTACACAGAGACTGATATACTATGGTAAAATTGAATGCAATGGACTTCTGTACCAGCAGCAATGCAATGACACAGGACAGCTCTGAGGGATTTATGGCAAAGAAAACTACCCACATTAAGAGGAAGGACTGCAGGAGAGGAAACATATAAGAAAAACAATTGCTTGAACGCATGGGTTGAGGTGGACTTTATTGGAGATGTAGACTCAAAACTACTACACCAATGCAACTACCAACAATTTGGAAATAGGTCTTGATCAATGATACATGTTAAAACCAGTGAAAATGTGCATTGGCCATGGGTGGGGGGATTGCAGGGAGTGAACGGGAAAGTGGGAGCATGAATCATGTAACCATGTTAAAAATGAATATTAATAAATGTTAAAAAAAAAAAAGTACTGAGAGCACGGGTGCCTGGAAGGATGGTGGATTCCTTGTCCTTAGAAATTTCCAAGAAGAGACTGAATGACTATTTCTTTGGTAGATTAATTCAAGGATTCCTTTCCGACATTGAATTAGATGGCTCTAAAGATCCTTAAAACTCTCAAATTATGTGATTCTATTTGTAAAAGATATGTGGTAAAAATTATAAGCTAACCAGTCAATTTCAAATACGATTGAAGTGATCTGAATGCTTGTAATAATATTTATATAAAATTTTTCTTTAAACATTGTGCTGAATAAATAAGTTCCCAGAAGTAAAAAAAAATACAACGTAAATTGGAATAGGGAATTGAAGATGAGTCAATATGTTGATTTGTCTAAAAATTCTGGGATTTAGTAATCTAATCCTTTTTTGTAATATTTTATTTTTTTAGAAACATTTTCCATGGTTACATGATTCTTGTTTTTGCTTTCCTCTTCACCTCCCCTTAACCACCCCCCCATATCCAACATGTTTTCCCACTGGTTTTAACATATGTTATCAATCAAGACTCATTTACATATTATTGATAGTTACATTAGTGTGGTAGTTTAGTGTCCACATCCCCAACCATGCCCGCATCAACCCATGTGTTCAAGTAGTTTTTGTCTTCTGTGTTTCCACTCTTGCAATTCTTCCTCTGAATGTGGGTAGCATTCTTTGCCATAAATCCCTCAGAATTGTCCTGGGTCATTGCATTGCTGCAAGTACAGAAGTCCATTACATTCGATTTTACCATAGTATATCAGTCTCTGTGTACAATGTTCTTCTGGCTCTGCTCCTTTCACTCTGCATCAATTCCTGGAGGTCTTTCCAGTTCACATAGAATTCCTCCAGTTTATTATTCCTTTGAGCACAATAGTATCCCATCACCAACATATACCACAATTTGTTTAGCCATTCCCCAACTGAAGGGCATCCCTTTGTTTTCCATTTTTTGCTACCACAAAAAGCGCAGTTATAAATATTTTCATACAAGTCTGTTTATCTATGATCACTTTGGGGTACAAACCCAACAATGCTATCCCTGGATCGAAGGGCAGGCAGTCTTTTATTGCTCTTTGGGCATAGTTCCAAATTGCCATCCAGGATCTAATTCTTTTGCTGTTTTCTGTAAATACACACAAAAGTCTAAAAGCTACAGTGATGTAATCATTTTAATCTAGTATGTATTTCCTCCTAATAATAATAATAATCTGTCAAATCAAATAGTAACAGTAGTGCTGACATTTTTCAATAAGAGGATAACATACTATTATGGGTATGTATGTGTGTGTATGATTATTTAAGTAATGATAGGGCTTTTGCAAAGGAACTGGTATAGTCCTCTTTTCCTTCATCTGTAAAGGTTTTAGTAATGTATACGTTTTTGACCCAATGACTTTAAAAGCTTAAGTACTAGTGCTTGTAAGATTGCCCATCAGGAAGTTTAATCTTGGCACTGACATAGATATTTTCTCTTTCCTAAAATATTTGTTAAAGATATGGAACATCAATTCAGTTAGATCAATATCTTCACTTTTACTCAAATCCTGGGTCATTCAAGTGTAAAATGAGGTGTCCTTACTTCAAAAGCTGATAATACTTTAAGAAATTCATAGAAAGAACAAAAAACCACACTTATTCATCAAAGATGTGTGACCATTAATTTAACCTTCTGCAACTTAAATTTTTTTCTTCTCATTAAAATAAGAATATTATCTTAGTAAATTTCTTGACACAAATAAAAAGCAAAAACCACCTGATCCTTTTACTGTTGAATATACTTTGCATAGTAAACTGTAATATTTATCAGGGGAATAATTTTCTTGCAAGTCTGACTATATCCAAATTTGCCTCCTAATTTTCTTGTTTTGTTGGAGAAAAAACCTATTTTCTATTTTTCTAGTAACACCTGTGCTCTTAGAGGAGAGGGACATTGTCTTCAACTGAATTTCTACACAATAATTTGTCATGCATTTAAAAAAATTTAAGCATACATATGTTTACACACATATATAAGAATTAAAGCATAAATTTCAAAGAACATATGGAAATCATATGTTAGTTGCCTGAAGTTACCATTTCAATACTACAACAGAAGTATGTTTAACCAGATTAATTGTAGTATAAGGAATAAATTACAGCAATAAATCGGATACCAAAAGAGGAATCCTAGGAATTCAGAGATGATTTTCTCTTAGGTGCTCTGGAACGACAAAATAGACAAGACTTGCTTCTGTATATGGACTCTTTTGCTTCCTGTCTATGTTTTAGGAATCCTGATATACAACATCTCTTATCTCAACATCATTAGGAAGAATCAACATCACATATGTTCATGTAAAATGTCTGATGATTAATTTAACTTTCTGGCGGTGGACTCTATGTTTCTCCTTCAATAAGGGATCAGTGGAACTTTTGTATTTTATTCTTATTATTTTGTTCTTTTAAGGAAATGTTACATGTAGACTCATTGATGCAAATTAAAATTAAAATTCCAAGCTCCTGCTGTCTAGCCAGGAATACACCACCTCATTTGTACCTTCTGCTGAGGTAAGGCTTCCAGGGACCTACATAGAACAGAGCAAAAGAGAGCATCAGAAATCTGAAATCTGTGCTGAATCCTCTAAGAACCCTATTGAAATCTCCAAAGTCAACCTTGAAACTGCTAATCATCTAACTTTACAGCACCGATATTCTTCCTAATTTCATTCTCCATTGGTGAGGATACTGTTAAATACTTACTAGTTCTATCCTCCTCATATTGAATCAATCCTCTAATTCCTGAAGAACCAGCTTCCCTTCAGTTATTGCTTCTTCATTCTCATCTGCCTCAACCCTACTCAAAAATGTCCCATTCCAGGTATGCCTGTACTTTCCTCTATTCTGTCATATAACTTAAATATTCCATTTATACTTTTTTTAATCCTTACTTTCTATTTTAGAAATGATGCTAAGCATAAATTCCAAAGCAGAAGAGTGGTAAGGGATAAGCAGTTGGGGTCAAGTGACTTGTCTAGAGTCACACAACTAGGATGTATGTGGATCCAGATTTGAACCCAGGATCTTCCATCTCCAGGCCTGGCTCTCTATTCACTGAACCACCTACTTGCCCCAAACTTTACTTAATCCTAATCATACTCTTTTATTTTTATTTCTATCTTCTAGCACTCACTAAGAACTGGCTCCTTTGGAATAACATTTGTGGCTTTGGTTATTCTTTCTGATGCTGTTGTTGACTCTTCATGTTGTTATGTCCAACTCTTCAAGATCCCATTTAGGATATTCTTGGCAAAGATATTGGAGTTGTTTGCCATTTTCTTCTGTGGCTCATTTTATGCATGAAGACCTGGGGCAAATAGGATTAAATGTCTTGCCTAGGGTCACACAGTGAGTGCCTAAATCCACATTTGAACTCAGAAAAATGAATCTTTTTGACTCCAAGATCAGCACTCTATTCACTGTCTCACCCAGTTTTCCATCCTTTCTAATACTGGCTACATTCAATTTCATATCCCTCAATTTAGTTAAGGTAGAACAGTTGAATGCTCCTTGTTTCCCCATTTCCATTTTCAGACTCCCATATCTGTATTGCCATCACTTAGTCACCTACTAACTTAGCAGGTTCATGCAATCAAAATTCAATACATAATACAGACTCTGGTAATCATTTTATGTACTGACACCTAGCCCAATCTACCTTCTTATTGATTCATTTGTTGCCTGACTCAAAGTCTCTATTCCCATAGCAACTCTTTTTCTCATTGTAAAGAACTTTAAAAAACTCATCCTCACCTTCCATTCCAATATTCATTCTTTAATAACTTCTGTGTTTTGTGCACAGTTTTCCCATAAAAACTCTAACCTCCTACTACATAGGGTCAACTTAGGTATGCAGTTCTTGCTTTTTCTTTAGACTTCTAGGTAAAGTGATTTTTTACTTAATTCAAATTTGCCCATGGAAGTGGAGAAGGGGAGGAAGAGAGACAGGAAGGTGGCTCCTTGTCTATGGAAGGAGGGGGCTAGCACTTAGTTCAAGGACATACTGGGGCTGAAGCCAGAGAAGGAGATAATGAAGAAGAAAACATGAGGCTGGGGTCAAACACATGGGGACATGGTAGGAACCAAAGGAAGAACATGGAGGAAAGCAGCTGACAATGGAGGAATGATATAGACATGGAAAGGAAAATATGTGCCACACACAGAGTCTGGGGACAGGCACAAAATTTGGAGGTGGCAGTACCTAAGGTTTCAAGCCAAAATCTTCAGCCTATGGTAGTTGTGTCTGTCCATTCTTCTGCTTACCCCCACTGTTCTGCTTTCACTTGGAAGTTTTGTTTTCTTTTGTTTTTTTTTTCCTTTGGAAGAGGAGTTGGAAGTGATGGAATGCCAAGTGGAAGGGCAAGAGCAAGGAGAGAGAGGGCACATTACTATACACTAAAGCTAACATAAATCTTTTTTGGAATATGGATTTTTTTCAGAATTTCTTTAGGTAAGGTCAAATTTGTATAATGCAAATTTACATAAAGCAAGAGCTAAGTTATATTTTCACAAATACTCTAATTTCTCAGTTTCTCAATCTTTTCAACTCTCATAACTTACTCTTCCTCTGTATCATGCATAAATGGCTATACTCTCAACTTTGCCACCAACCACAAACATTCCGTTTTAATATTCAACAATACCCAGTAAACTTTATTTGGTCATAATCTTTTACATTCCATATCTCTCATGCCTTAACTCACCTAAATCTACTCTTTATCCTCACCAGGAACTCAGTTCCTCCTTATCTCAGTATTTTGGAAGGTTAACACCCCTCATATGGCTAGACTAGGTTCTCTTCTCAATCTCAACCCCTTTATCAACCTCTGAAGCTTTATTAACTCTACACTATCCTCTGCCCTCAAATCTTTTGTTCGCTACTATTGTTAGTCATCTTATGACAACCCTATTGTGTATAATGCCTACCATTTGCATTCCTTTATATCCATATCATGCATGTGCTACTGAATGAATCTAGAAGAAATCATGAAAATGTGTTTTCTAGGTCCACTGAAAACTTATAATAACTAATCTTAAATGGGTCCTCTTCTTAGCAAGACAATTCTTTGATGTCTTTATGCCACTTCTTTATGCCACTCATGACAGACTATTCCAACAGAGAACAAAATGTTCCTTCTCCCTGTACTACTGTCTTCTAAGCGTCACAACTGAGTACCTCACCTCCTATTTTAGCCAAAAAACTGAGGCCACTCACTGAAGGCTTCTTTTTCTCCCCTTCTCATCATTTCTATCATTCTTTTACTATCTTCATTCTAGATTTGACAGCAAAGTAGGTGTACTTCTTGTCAAGGTGAATCACTCTCTGTGTTCCATTGATCTCATTTATTCTTGTCTTCTCCAACAGATTGCCCTCCACTGGCACTCCTCTTTTTCAATCTAATGTTCTTTCCTTACTGATTATATTTTCCCCTGCCACTTACAAATATACCCATATTTCTCCCATCCTTAAAAAATAAATAAATAACTTCACTAGATCCTATTAGCTCAACTAGTGATTGTCTTTTATGTTTCTTTACTTTCACTAAATTATATTTACACAAGGTACTTCCATTTCATTTCCTGTCACTTCTAAACCTTCTGTACTCTGATTTCTGACCTAATCATTCAACTACAACTGTTTTCTCTATTATTAACAAGGATGTCTTAATTGCTGATTCTAATGGACATTTCTCAATTCTTATTTTCTAAACTCATCTTCAACATTTGATATAATTGAACAGCTCTTCCTAGTGTTATTCATGACTGATATTTACATTTTTTTTATAACCCTTACCTTCCATCTTGAAGTCAATACTGTGTATTGGCTCCAAGACAGAAGAGTGGTAAGGGTAGGCAATGGGGGTCAAGTGACTTGCCCAGGGTCACACACTGGGAAGTGTCTGAGGCCAGATTTGAACTTAGGACCTCCTGTCTCTAGGCCTGACTCTCAATCCACTGAGTTACCCAGCTGCCCCCTGATATTTACATTTTTGAGTATTCTTCAGACTCTTTTTTATGGATCTCCTTCACTAATTATGGATGTTCCCCAAGGCTTTGAGCAGGACTTTCTTTCCTTTTTCCTCTATTTATTCTCTTTTGGTGATCTCATTGGCTTCAGCGGTTTCAATAATCTTTTTTTTTTTATATGATACCCAGATTTCCACCCCCTGCCACAGATAGACATAGATATAGATAGCTAGATAGATAGACTATTTCATAATAGGTTTCATATTGAACTCTGTTTCTTAAGCTCTTTCTATACCAATCCATTCATCATACAAAGCTGCCAACATGATTTTCCTAGAGTATGTCTAACCATTTCACTACCTATTCTATAAAATTCCTTACTACCTTTAGGATAAAATATAAACTCTTTTTAACATTTATATCCCTTCATAACCTGTCTCCTTTCAATTTTTCCAATCTCTTTAGAATCTTATGTTTGTTAGTTTGGATTATTCAGCCTATTTTAAAATATATGATATGTTTGAAAAGAATAATTCTGAAGTAGTTGGTGTTATTAGATGCAGATATCAGCTAGAGCTTGAGGTGACTTTTCAAATCTATTTCCCCACAAGTAAGTAACTTTCCTGCAAGAGTCAATTGATGAGAAAAAGCTAGTTTACAGATATGTTAAACTTGTAACACAAAGGAAATTACCATTTTTATAGATCATAAGAAATTATATTTACCCAATGAAGAAAAAGTGGAAGTTTCATATTCAAGAAAAAGTTATAGAAGCAGACACTCAATTAACCTGAAATGTGAGCTAAGGTTAAAAGGACACGAATATTTAACTGTGGTTTGCTTTTGGGGAACATCTAATGAATTTCTAGACTGACCCTTTATTCTGGTGCTTAGTGAACCAAATTAGTGGTAATACTGCATATCAAAGAATTCTTTGTGTATCTTCTGGCAGCTATTTGAGAAGTTCTGTACACATGAGCTATGAAAGTTATAATAAAAATAATTTTATAGATTTCCTTGGGTGTATAGTAACTCAATACAAAATATTACTTCTGCTAATATTTCAATTCTTCAAAAGCTCCTTATTTTTGATACAGATGCTATTTTTGCCTCAGAAATCTTAACCTCTCCATGCCTAGAAATAAGCTTCTATACTTTTTCATAGAATTATACAGTCACAGAATCTCAAAGATAGGAGACTGGTTTATGAACAAAAAGCCTTTTATGAGACAACTGGTCATCCTGTCTTTGTTTGGAAATCTACACTCGAGGGGAAATTTACCATGTCCTAAAGTAACCCATTCCACTTAAAATAGTTCAAATTATGAGGAAGCATTTCTTTATATTAGTTCTATGTTTGATTCTTCAAAACCTAATTGTTTTTCTACCTCTTTCAAGCAATTAGGAGATCTAATCTTAATACATCTTCAGTTACTCCTAGTTCTGCATTCTAGAGCCAAATAAAACAAATTTAATTTCTTTTCAAAGGAGCAGCCCTTCAGATAGTTGGAGACAACTATCATGGCCCCATTAAGTCTTCTCTTCTCCATACTAAATATCCTCACCTCCTATCATTTTTCCTATGGCATATTCTTAAGGCTTTTCATTATATTAATGTCCTTCCCCAAAATATGGCATCCAGAATTAAACCTAACATTTCAGATGTGTTCTATCCAAGTTGAAGCACAAAGGGACTAAGAGCTTCCTAATCTTAGAAAATTCTCTAAATAAAGCTTAAGACAATTAGTTTTCTCAGCTGTTAGATTTCATGAAAACAATTATCAAAAAATCTAGACAAAACATTTCTACAGCATTCTACTGATCTTTCAGTCCAGTTTCCCCATCAAGTAAAGAGTATTAAGATTTTTAAGATTTGCTTCTTTTGTTTTAAGTTTTGATCAAACATCCATTTAATATGTTTTAGGATTTTTCAAGGCATATAAGTGAAACTCATTGGCCTATGCCTTTGCAAACTTTATTCTTTTTCATGTGTAAAAGCTTGAATGGTGTTTTGTCCTTCCCCTCTTATATGGTGTCTCTACCATTCTCCAGAATATGCTAAATATCAATGACAGTGGTGTCACCATTACATTTGCCAATTTTTTCAGTGCCCAAGGTCTATTTGGATCTAGGTATTTTCTTATTCACCTACTTAAATATTATGTTAACTCCTAGTTAATCTTTTTGGGCATATTTTTTAAACAAAAAATCTTTTTTCCTTTTGGGGAAAAAAACCTGAGCAGCCCTTTTTCTCTAACATTACTTATCATTATATATAAAAGCAGAGATTTTTATACCTTTTTTTCATCTTCCTCTTTTCCTGTATAAAACATAAAAAACTAGTTTTCTTACTAACCTCTGGTAATTCTGAGATCTGCTGTGCCTAACATTCTTACTTAACTGTGCATCATGTTTGTATTCATTTTCTAATACCTATCCTTGCTATCATCTTCTACACATGCATTCTTAAAAATCTAGATTGGTAGGTGAATGTCCAGTTTAAATTATTTCCCCTTTTCCTGTTCTTCAGAATTTCATCATAAGTGCTTTTCATACCTCTTTCTCCATAAAATTTTGGTTCACAGAATCTTATCTAATATTACCCTCAATCTTTAAAGTTTTCTCTCTCAAATTTTAGGATATTTATTTGACTATGATTGGCTTTCTTCTCTTCTATCTCAAATAACCAAAAAAAGAGTATGCCCTTTCCCAAAGTTCCCCAGTGTTTATTCCCTTTTTTCAAGGATGATTTGTTCTTGATGAAGGCATACTTTTTGTTGCTTCTTTTTTTCTGAATTTTCACCAAACATCCATTTAATATGGTTTTTTTTTTAAATTTTTAACCCTTGTACTTTGGTGTATTGTCTCATAGGTGGAAGAGTGGTAAGGGTGGGCAATGGGGGTCAAGTAACTTGCCCAGGGTTACACAGCTGGGAAGTGGCTGAGGCCGGACTTGAACCTAGGACCTCCTGTCTCTAGGCCTGACTCTCACTCCACTGAGCTACCCAGCTGCCCCCATTTAATATGTTTTAACATTTTCCAAGGAATGTAATTGAAGGTCATTCATCCATAGTTTTCAAATGCTTTTTTTTTAAAAATTGGAACAATGTTTGCTTTCCCATCTTATATGGTATCTTTACCATTGTTTCTCATTAGTCTCTCCTTGTTGGAATCAGAATACAGTGAAACTTCCACCCCACACCCCCAACACATACACACGAATTGTTTCCTCTGCTTTTTGAAGGATGTAACAATAGGGTAAATGAAGAATTCTAACGGGGGCAGCTGGGTAGCTCAGTAGATTGAGAGTCAGGCCTAGAGACCAGAGGTCCTAGGTTCAAATGTGACCTCAGACACTTCACAGCTGTGTGACCCTGGGCAAGTCACTTGACCCCCATCGCCTACCCTTACCACTCTTCTGTCTTGGAGCCAATACACAGTATTTACTCCAAAATGGAAGGTAAGGTTTAAAAAAAAGAATTCTAACAGCTCTCTGACATACATATGACCTCTTGACAGGCCTCACAAATGCTTCAGCTGTTTCCTCTTTCTGTCTTCTGTGTAGTAGTAAAAAGATACTCTAAACAAAATGGCTGCCTCTAAACATGGAAATAGTTAAAAACACTGTGAGATATGTGATGGTATAGTGTTAGGACATAATAAATGATAAATATGAGGCCTTTAAATATATATGGAATATATAAGAAGATTTACTCATCTAAAAATACAAATAAATAAATATCCATCCAATTGTTTGGGGTAGAACATACACATTTAGAATTGTATGGTCAAAGGTCTTATCCCAAAAAGTCTCATTTATTCCTATAACATAAAATTTATCTACTTGAATTAGCATTTCTAGCTAATGCCATTTGATGGAAAACATGAATTTTATTACTGTCAAAAATAAGCTACATTTTTATGAAGTAACCTTTCTAAAATATGAATTATTTTCTTTAAAAAATTTCTACTAATTGAGAACAATTAAGATTCTTTTGTTGATTTTTATTTTAACATTGTGGTTTAGTGATTTTATGAAGCTTATGAATCTTATAGTGGTGAAAAAATATCATCCAGCATACACATATCCTGATATATGTAAATATTATTTTCTGATTAGACTTGCATTATTTTTTTTGTCAAATTGTTCTTTTTTGATGTAAAACAAAATAGCTGAAATTGTAGAAGAATGGTATTTAAAAGTTTTAACAAGATGCTAGCTTTATTGGCTATTTTAAAATGATCTACTAACTTTAGTAAAGGACAGACTCTATATTCTAAATGTTGTATTGTTGCATTTTCAAAAAGATTTCTGCCTAATGTTTGTAAGAAGGTGGTTTAACTATCAGCCCATTGTTGGATGCTCATTATGGGTTCCAGATTACTGCAACAATGAAAGTGTTCTTATTCAAATGTGCATTAATGCATTCAGTTCTTAATAACAGCATTCATAGATATCTATAAATAGAAAAAGAAACAATTGTATGGAATGCTTGATATTCATCCTAAACACTTTTTGGCATTTTACTTTTAAATTCAGCAGTAATGTAACTGCTGTACTCATAAGTTATTCAGGTACTTTTCTTAGCTTTGCATGAACAGGAAGTTTTGTTCTTACAATTGCAGAGACCATTTTAGCAACTAAGAAAAAATGAGTTTTTTTTAAAAAGTGTGCAATTATAAGTCTATAATTGGAGAAATTCTGCAAATAGAGAAATTATAAAGTTAAACAAAATAAAATTTCTATTAGCATGATTTTGCTAATACTTTTTTTTTTTACTTTTTTTTCTCCAGATACACCATCGGTTAAGATTATACCTTCTACTCCATTTCCACAAGAAGGACAGCCATTAGTTTTGACTTGTGAATCCAAAGGAAAACCCTTGTAAGTGACTTAATGAATAATTGATTAGATAAACTATTTTAATAAAAGCATTTAAATATGGAAACTTACTCTTTAAAAATCTTTTCATAGTGTAAAAAGTGATCTCATAAAATCTTTTGGACTGAATCTTGATTAAGCATCTATGAGATATTGGTCATTTACTTTGTCTTCTAGTGAAGTTTCTGGGAAAAATTCCAAGCGTGAAAGACTATTTATTTTGACATTCAATAAGATATTTTAAGTTGAAAGGATTTAATTGGTCACCATTTGCAGGATAAATTTGATAATAGGTATGTGTTTTTGGAGATAATTTCATTGAGAATTTTCTTAAATTGCAAAGCAATCCAAGCAGATGCTAATTTTTGAGTTACTTTCTGAAGTTCTTTTCATTATAAGGGGAACATTGGTAATATGGTGATTGTGAGTTAAGTGATCATTAACCACCAAAACCCTAACAAAGATCTGGGAGGCATCAATTGAACCAAAAAGCAAGTGACATAGTAAAGACCAAGAGAGTTTTGGCTGTTTTTTCTATTCCCATGTACTCCTAGGACTCATAGTTAGAAAGAGTAGAAATCACAAGTATTTAACCTGAAGACGTAGATCTTAAGAAAGGCCTGATTGTTTACCAAAAAAAAAAAACTAGAAGCAAAATATTGTAAAATTTCCCATACCTAGAAATAAATAATTATAATTATTAAAATAAATTACCTTAAAATAATTTTTGAATGACAAAACAAAACATCCAGAAATTATTCTAATCAGGCATTGATTCTAGCAACTTGCAGTGAGACAGTGATTTTAAAAATATCATCACTTGTCCACAGTATCTTCATATGTAAAATGAAATAATACTAAATCATCTTTTAAATCCCTTTTACCTCAAAAATTCTTAGTTTTATGGTTACCTATATAAGCATTCCTAAACATCCATCTTAACCTTGTTCCCTGATGATGCTTATTTTATATATAAATGTTCAAATATTGAGGAAACAGACTAATAAAGGACAAAAATGAATGATAATCTTTAAGAGCTATCATTTTTTGAAGCTATTAGAAAAATAAATTTGTAATTGATTCATATTTTAATTTAGATTTTAACAATTAATATAATTGAATTACCTTCTGAATATATCTCCTTATGGGATAGCTTCTGCAATATTAAGATTAAAGTATTATCTTTTTTATACTATATATTTGCTTCTAATGCAGCGTAGGTTTTTCAAGTGATAAATTTTGCCTGAAAAAATTTTTCAGGTTATTGACTTGAAATTTTATGTTCGTCCATTCTATTATGTCATTCAACAACTCAATAATATTTTTACAAAATTAAATCTGTACCCTTTGAGAGACATTCTTTATTACAGATGTGTCTTAATAATAAATATTAATATTTCTTCAATAATCAATCCATTAAACATTTTTGCAGAACAAATTGATTTTTCTTCTGCCTTGAATATAGGCCATTGTTGTCTCTTGTCTTAACATAAACATCCCATAAACTTGAATATTTCCTGTCCCTTGCAAATCTTAAATTACATATGGAAAAGATTTCTTAATAGTGAAGAGTTCATGAAAGCAAATATATTTAATCATTATGCCTTCAATTCCTTTTTCTTTTACCCTAAGTAAAATACTTAAGAAAAAAGGAAAGGGAAAAACATCATAGTTCTTCAGTTAGCATCTTTAATTATACTTACCCAGTTGTGAGTAAATACTTAGTATTCCAAGTCTAGTAATTTAAAAATGGTGATAAAGGATATGGACAAAATGGCAGTAGGAATTTCTGTCACTATTGCTATTAGTTTTACAGTTTTGAGACTAAAAGCAATAACGAAGTTATGTCAAAATTTCATCAGACTGGAAAGAGGCTAAAATTCCTACTTTTTCTGTCCTTAAATGTTGGTAGCAATCCCCTCTTTCCAATCACTTAAGCTAATAAACTTGTGCCACCTTCAATTACTTTTTCTTTCTTGCTCTGCCTTTGTTTAATTAGTTGCCATTTTCTGTCAGATGTAGGACTTGAATGTAAGTCCTTCTTTCTCCAAGTCTGGCCTTCAAACTACTACACCATGCTGCCTCAGGTCTTGCATAGAGTAAGCATTCAACAAATGTTTGTTGAATTACTATTGAAATGCCAATTCTGTCCCCTTTATCCCACCTTGCTTGGATTTTCTCTTTATTATTTTCCTCCCTCTACTTATTTTGTCTGCATTTTTTAAAATACCCTTTCTGTCTTGGAATTAGTACTGTGTATTGGTTCCAAGGCAGAAAAATGGTAAGGGCTAAGCAATGGGGGTTAAGTGACTTGCCGAGGATCACACAACTAGGAAGTGTCTGAGGCCAGATTTGAACTTAGAACCTCCCATCTCTAGATCTGGCTCTCAAACCACTGAGCTATCCAGCTTCGCCCTTGTCTGGAAATTTTTTTTTTTAATGAATGCATATCTATTTTTGATAGTAACTACTCTTCAAAGTTAAATCCAACCAGAAAGGATCTTTTTCCAAAAAGAATGCAATATTTTTATGGGCAAGGACTGTGTCTTCTATCTCTTTTATATCACTATGATACATAATACATAATTTGAAATTTTGCATTTAATTTACTAATTTGCATTGCATTTATTAAATTCTTTCTTTTTTTTTTTTTAACCCTTACCTTCAGTGTTGGAGTCAATACTGTGTATTGGCTCCAAGGCAGAAGAGTGGTAAGGGTAGGCAATGGGGGTCAAGTGACTTGCCCAGGGTCACACAGCTGGGAAGTGTCTGAGGCCAGATTTGAACTTAGGACCTCCCATCTCTAGGCCTGACTCTCAATCCACTGAGCTACCCAGCTGCCCCAGATCATGTGGTATAATTAAAAATGTAATGACCTACTGGCAAGGTACACATGACTTCTGTTCTAGCCTCTGAGAAGTATAAGCTCTGGCAATAGAGAAGCGGGTCAGCTGGGGTAGCACCCAACTCTTTAAAAGGCCTTACTCCTTGACTCTTGGAGAGGGGGAGTTTGAGCTTTCTCTCCCATCCCATTACTACCTCCCACTCCTATGGTTATGAAATATTTTGTGGAATTATTTTTCCAGTGGACTCCACACCCAGCAAGGAGATGGCCCAGTCAGTCAAGGCAAAAAAACAGAGTAACTCTTTGGATTGAGGTTCAGTAGCCTTGGTGAGCAGGATTGGAGGGAGCAGCCTGGCAATACCAGGGGGAATTGATCCAGAAGGCACTTATCGATGGATCATCTCTCCCAGCCTAAGTGAGGAAATTTAAAAAGAAAACAAAAATCCATTCATCAGGATTTTCCTAATCAATTCCCTCCTCTCCAGAAATCAGTGGGGGGAGAAATCTGAAAAATTATAGACAAAAGGAATATCACAAACTGAATTGAAATTACCTTTTCAAATAAGGCTAATATTATTGTAGGCAGATACTCCACATCTGCCATTACTGCATTTGGGCCTGCTTGCTCCTTTCTTGATTTTTACACTCATGAAAACAAGCTGAGGCAGCACAATGTAAGCATAGAGATCTTTTTCCAGGCTCCCTTTATCCTCTTTCTCTTGCTTTAGTCTGATCCATTTCTAGTCTTCAGGTAAGGAACAAAGATGGCCATTTATTTTTACCCTGTAGCAGACTTTAACCCCATCTGTAATCTGTGGTAAATTTCTTCTTAATCAGAAAAGGCCAAAATTGGATTTTGTCTCCCACCCTGATTTTAGATGGAATAGCCATATAGATAGCTTTGAAATAAATTACATGGTGGTGTGTTTAGATGAGCAACTATTGAAATTCCTGTTTCTAACCTGCCCTCCTAGATGCTAATGTTGTTTTGCTTGTTTTGAATGTGAGGACCCTAGTGACTGTTTATGAACAATCATGCCTTATTTGGCTGCTTTGGATTGAAGCCTTTTTGCCATTTTCCTGTGGAACAGCTGCATAACTTGGTACAGGACCAAGTTGTTCCACTTGACACTGCTGCCGAGGCATACTATTCTTCCATTAAAAGAGAGATTACTGTACATGTCTGCCTATTGTTTTAATTTTAATTTAAAGTGAGGATCAGGCTAATGCCAGCCACTTTTCTTTTAAGTCCACTATATTTCATCTCTCTTTTCTTCCTCTGCTCTTTTTCTCTCCATCTTCCAGGATAGCTTTTAGGTCATTTCATTCATCCATTAAAAAAATGTACCTATATCATAGGCACATTTAAGAATCATGAACTTCCCTCCCTACAATCTCTTATCTCAGACAAACTTTGACATTCACACAACCAATTATCCAGAGAATAAATTTTCCACCTATCTTTGTATTGAAGAATTAGCTTAAAGATTTTGTAAAGAGTAAGACTGTGAAGCAGTTTTTCCCAAAGGCCCCAGAGAATTCACTGCTAAGTAAATATTTCAGTATTTCAAAATTCTTGGTTTCTTTTGCTGTGGGTGCTCTACTGACTTGGAGCACAAACCCACTGTGATTAAATAGATGGCCTTTGAGATTTATTTTCTGTGGCCAAAATGTTCCTCAACCTACAGCCAGCCCTGGGATGAGGCTTCCTGAACTTAACAAGGCTGGCCCTTGGACAATGCACATACAGTCTGTCACTGGGCTTCTACCAGAAGCCTGATAGTACCTGGCAGAGCTTGTGATGTGCTTGCATAGCCTTCCGAGAAGATGAGAGTCACTACCAATTCCTCATGGAGCATCAGGAAAGGATTTTAATGGAAGTTTGAATAAATATTACATCTTAAATCTATTTTTCATCAAAAATAAAATAACAAAGAATAAATAATTGCTTACACAAATAAATAATTGCTTACACTAGGATTATTTTCAGCATATGAGTCTAACTATTTTCAGAGACAAACCAATGAACCAAAAGATAAAAATACATTCTTTTGGGGACTTTTAACTACAATATGGCAAACCTGGTGTTTCTCTGTGTGTGTATGTGTGTATACATATATTTATGAACATTTATGTTATACACATATATACACATTTATACATTTATACACATATATACACACATATATACATATTCACATATATAAAATATTCCTATAAATATTCATATCCTTTAATATATTGAAATAAATTCTCTACTTGCAAGCATAGAGTTTATAACAATATAGAAAGATTTTTATTTTATGAAAGAAGGAAAATAAATACAAATCATGCAGTGAACAACCATTAGTCCAAAAAATACACATAAATTTCCAGTCACATTACTGAAGACAACGTCCCCTTCTCCACCAATTCTGCCTTGGTTCCTTGCTGTTCAAAGAAAGCAGACATAATGATAGGGATGACAATTTTTCTGTCTTCCTGACATTCCTTATAATGCTATATAGCACACAGTCCTCCACTTTCTCAGGTCAGGCCAAGAAGAATCCGAAAAATTTTTCTTCTCCTTCCATGCTCTCTCCCACTAAGAGACATCAACAACCAAACAACAGACAACTGACCATTTTTTTTTCTCTTTCCCCCTCTTTTCTTATTCTGCCTGTTCTCTCTCTCTCTCAACTTAAAATCTACAAAGAAACTTTATTTTCCTCTTTGCTGAGATGAGAAAGAGAAGGGAGAAGAGGAAAATGTTCTAGCTTTTGATACATAAAGCATTACATTTAAATATTTTATTCACATTTATTCACATTATTTTAATCTCCCATAATTTTTCTTATTTAGAATTGTCATAAAACTAACTTGCATGATTGTACAACATATAATATTGCCATTTTGCCCAAGATAGGAAGGTCTTTATTTTTAAGAGAAACTATTACATAACCACCAGAAAGTTATTTTAGAAGAATAAGTATGCATCCATTGTGGAAGGTGACCATGAATGAGAAAGATTTTTGATAACATATTTAGCATGATTTTGTTAGTAAAATATAGATTTCTTAATTACTTTGTTTTTTTAATTGAACATATAATCATAAATTCTTTTAATTTTTAAAACATTTCTTTATCAGTATTTGCCCAATTTAGTTCATTTAAAAAAAAAACAAAACCTTACTTTCTGTCTTAGAATCAATACTGTATATTGGTTCCAAGGTAGAAGAGCAGTAAAGGCTAGGCAATGGAGATTAGGTGACTTGCCCAGGATCACATAGCTAAGAAGTGTCTCAGACCAGATTTGAACCGAGGACCTCTTGTCTCTAGTCTTGATTATCAATCCACTGAGCCACCTACCTACCCCTCCAATTCAATTTTAAAAACATATTTTAAAAGTTATTTTGTTATTCTGTGATAGCTACTAAAGATGAATTAAAGAAAGTAGATAGTGGGTTGGGCTTGGAATCAGGAGGACCTATGTTGGAATTCTTTTTTAGATCCTTACTAGCTGTGTGACCCTGGGAAAGTCCATTAACCACTTTAACCTCAGTTTTCTTATTTGTTAAATGAATATAATAAAAGCTCCTATATCACGTGGCTGTTATGAAGGTTAAATAGATAGATAGATAGATACATAGATACATACATACATACATATATACATACATACATAGCTACTTAGATAGATATATATATATAAATACAGAGATAGACTCAGATACAAAGACAGAAAGACAAATGTGTGTGTATGTGTAGGGGGGAAGAGAGAGAGAGAGAGAGAGAGACAGAGAGTGCTTTGGAAACATTCAAGTGTTATGTAAATATTAGCTACTCTGCTATATTTCAGAAATATATAAATTATGTGTAATAATAATAGTTAGTATTTATATAGCACTTTAAATTTTACAAACTGTTTTACAGGCATTATCCCATTTGATGAATGCATGAGAGGTGCAGAGATCCTATGAGAGCACTGAGGGAATTGGACCACTTACATACACAAACACTTATGCTTTGTTGCTGGGTTTGTTCACACTGCCCTTCCTTTGGAAGCTTTATTGTGCACTGAGAAAATCATTAGGGGTTCAGTTCTGTGCCAGTCAGATACCTAACATCTAGAAGAGTTTATCATCACAGCTCTCAAAATACTTATAATACTCCATGGGGACTGGCACTAGGACTCAGGGTCACACAATCTATTTAGTCAGCAGGTAGTCCTGGTTCTGTATCACCCTAGAAACCACTCTCTCTATGCAAACAAATCATGATAATCAGTCTGAACAACAGGACCTGCTCCAGGGCTCCACACATAAAATCTGAAAATATACCTTTAAATTGCCCAGGAACCCACACATGAACATCCTCTTCTCTCAACAATATACTTACCCTTTATCTCATAAAACTAATGACTTAGTGGAATAATAACCCTCTCTTTTGGCTACCATATTGAGAAGCAGCAAGTCTAAGACCTAGGAAGTTCTGAGTTCAAGTCCTGATTGTGGGACATGCTCTGTCTGTCACTGACCAAGTTCTAAGGGTACTAAGCAAATATCTAAGAAAATAAAAAGAATTCATTCTTTTAGGAGTACATTTTACCAGTAAAAACAGAGACAACTATTTTCTCTCTTGCCAGTGCACAGGCAAGGAATTTCACTTCCACACAGATACTAAAACCAAACCCTAATTTATCATTTTCTGCAATTCAAACTCTATTCTGTCATTCATAAATGCACATGGCACAGATTTCTAACATGCCCAGTTCACAGATTACAAATAACAGGAGAATATCCTGAAGTTCTCTTTCAACCTAGTGGGTAATTTACAACTGTGGACAGCCATGAACCTTTTGCAGAGCTCACAGCTGTGGTCTCATCAAATTCTCATTCAACAGGAAAAGATCATTGAGTGAATCAGCAAAGGTTTCACAGAGAGAATGCCATTTCTGCTCTCCTTTGAAAGACAGAGAGGATTTTAGAATGTAAAGATGAAGAGGGAGGGTTTTACAAATGTTAGGGACAGAGGGACAAAAGGGAAAAGAATATGGAAATGTTTCATAGAGTCAAGGAATTGCTTCTAGACCTATGATTACATTGGTGGAAGGAAAAAGCAGGTAAGGGGACTTTCTTTGTCAGTGGAAATTGGAATCTTCTCTCCAACTTATATTCTTATGGAGTTTCATAGAATGCAGAGATTGCGATTTTTTCCCAATATCATATAGTATATATCAAAGGTGGGGCTCAAAAGCAAATCTCTTTGGCTTTGAGGCCAGCTTTTAGTCCACTAGAGTTTTTTTACTCTCTATCTTGGAGTCAAAATAAATCTAAATAAAATGGCAAGATATACATTTAGTCAGGTCAGGCTATCTTTATGAAAACAAAGGAGTGAACTAATTAGTATGCAATTTTGATTTTGAAATTAGGCTTCAAAAATAATAAACTTTATAATAACAATTCTCTATTTAGCAAATAAATAAATGAAAAGCTCCATATTGGCTAGAGGGGACTGGAATTGTGTGATACTATCATTCTACAACTACAACTACAACTACAACTACAAAACTACAAAAATTTAAAATAGTACTACATAAAACTACATAAATCTAAATTTGGTAGAAGCATGAGTAGATGATAATTAATATGGAAAAGATGTAGTTAGCGAAACTAAAGCTGCATATGAATCAACAGTGTGACGTGGCAGATGAAACAGTTAACACAATTCTAGACTACATTGAGAGGTACAGTGTCTTGGACAAATGATCAGATTGAATTTGGAAAACTGTTTAATGCAACATTTTAGGAAGGAACTGACAAGCCAGAGTTTGCCCAGAAAAGGTTATACAAGGAACGGTAAACTAGGAACCCTCTGACATGAGAATTTACTGAGGAAAATAAAGATTTAGGTTGGAATTGAACTACAAGCAATGAGTAAAAGTTGCCTAGAGACAAATTAAGGTTGATTTAAGGAAAGGCTTTCTAACAGTTAGACCTTTTCAGAAATGAAATGGACTGCTACTATAGGTCTTGAAATAGATGTTACTTGATCAATTGTTGGGGATAACGTGGAGTGAATTCTTTTTCATATGTTAGTTAGACTATATGTTCTTTGAGCTGTCACTCAATTCTGTGAGCCTATAATCTGTCGTGTTCATTATTACTTTGCTAGTTCCTTCTTGCTCTGAAGGAGCAATTTAGAATTGGTGGAAGAAGGAAAAGAAGACATGACATGTGTGTAATATAAGGGGGAAAGTGATAAAGGAAAAGAGAGGGTCTAACCTAAAAGATTACTTTGAACTGGGTCGTTTAGAGAAGCCTTCATGAAGGAGTTATTACTTGAGCTAGAACTTAAAGGAAGGGAGAGATTTAAACAGGCCGGTTCTGGAGGTACTGCATTATAGATGGGAGAGTATAAGATAGATGAAGAGCCAGATGTTTAGTCTGTCTGGAATATAGAGTGCTAGAAGGAGAACATTGTGAAAGAAGTCTAGATGGGTAGGTTAAAGCCAAATTCTATGGGCTTTATATCAGTCACTTAAGTAAGCAAGAAAACTTAAATTTTTTTTTTAATTTTTCACTTCCAAATCTTTTCCTCTCTCTATCCAAGAATCAAAATTTGCATTGTGCATATGAAGTCATGCAAAACATATCAATGAAGCATTTTAAAACACCTAATACGTACTACAATACTTATCTGGTGCTATAAATAGAAGAGAAAAAATGTGAAATAGGCTCTGGACTAAAGATGCTTACATTCCATCAGAATAGACAAATACATATTTAAATGACAAGCAAGAAATCTGTATATTGTCCAAAATATAAGAGAAATACACTAAAGTTTTTTTATTCATAACTGTTCATTAGAAAGAATAATTTAATTGCTTTGGGACGGATAGTTTGGAAAAGGCAGAGATTAGAAGCAGGTAGTCTAATTAGGAGGCTATTATAGCAGTTTGGTTGAGAAATAATCATAACAGTTAACATGTCTGCAAATTTTTAAAAATATCTTAACTCATTTGCTCCTCAGGACAACCCTTTGCAATAGATAAATTTCATAGCTTATATTGTTGTATTTGTTGATTGAAGGTAGAGAATATGCCATCAGACTTTGATCTTAAACTATTGTTAGAGAATTGGAGAGAATAATTACAGTAACATTTTAGAGGCAGAGGTCAGATCACAAAGCTGAGAGGAGCGAATGAGTATTATGGAAATAGACAAAAATATAGAGTAGGCTACTCATTTTAGAAGTTCCTCCAAAAGAGTGAGCTTGAATTTTTATTGCATTGTACCTACTGGCATAGGAGAATTGGGTCTCTTCATGTCCCAGTAAAAATCTAATCTTTTACAAAATCACATTTCCAATCCCTCTTAGTTCTAGCACTTTCTCTCTGTTGATTATTTCTTATATATTTTGTATATATCTTCTTTGTACATAGTTACTTATATGTTGTTTCCCCTATTAAATTGTGAGCTTTTAGAGAGAAGCTATTGCCTTTTATATATATATTTTTTTATACCTCCAAGGCTTAGCACAGGGCCTAGCACATGGTAGGAAAATTAATGTTTATTGACTGACTGACTGACTCAGAAAAAGAAAACCCCACCACCAAGTGGTGAAAACTTTAAACAATAGAAATTATTGACCTAAGAGTATAAAAGCAGAATACAAATTTAGTCATCTGGAAACATTTAAACCTATACTTAGGTTTCCAAATATATGTCATGACCTGGCTTGCAAAAATATATTTGCTACTAAAACCAAAACTGTGAATAGGGAACGTCAAAATGAATCTACATTTGTTAGTTACCTTTTGTTCTTTATGTGAATATGCTTAGTAAATTGCAATTCATGGCATTGTGCCACATATATTCTTTATTTTTCTTTATTTGCTCATGAAGATATACTACTTGGTTATGTGTGTGTATTAAATTGGTTCTGAGTTATCTCATTCATTTTTCTTTTAATTACCCATATGTTGAGGTACCCATGTGAATTTCCTTTCGAGGTTAGACCATATGGCCTTTTTCTTCCACCTCATGGATTCACAATTCAATCACACGTTTACTCCCTGGAACCACATAAGTGGTTATCTTGGAAATGGGACAGGATATATTTGGTTTTGTTTTTGAAACAAGAAGTTGAATCTCAGTAATCTCCACTGCTGTTATTTATGCTGGGCATCTGTGGTATGCTGGGCACTCAATCATTTTCAATTAAATGTTCAAATGTCTTGTGAAAGTCCCACAAGAGCATGCAGAACCAAGATTATAGACCCATAGAGGAAATGTACTTTCTCAACATTTCCAGGTAAGCAGTTTTCTTGCAACAAAAAGCCAATTATTTTGAAGGATTATGTAAATGCTCAATGAGTAACCTTACACAAAAATGTCTCAATATGTTTAAGACTCCATTGTGGAAGTATTTCATTGCACACACTGAATAGAATTCAAGGGGAAAATGTATTTTTCTGCTTATGCTTTAAAATGGTAGAACTTATTGATATATTAAGGGTCAAATTATAGTAGCTCTGTTCTTTGTATGTCTAAATATCCATGTCATCATTGTTTGTCTTTATTTAAAGAGAAACAAAAAGAGAATCATAGGATGTAGAGCTTGAAGGGTCCCTAGAAATCATCTTGGTCAAGTCCCCCAGACCATTATTAGCAGATAAATAAACTGAGGCTCAAAGAAAGTGACTTGCCCAAGTTTATATATTTCAATAATCAGTATCCATGTTCTGTGCTCTTTTCTTACATAACAGGCTGTATATACACACAGTTTTCTGAATATGGAATGTGTTTACATGTAAACATATCATCAAAGATGACTACTCCATCTAATAATGCAGATTATACACATATCCTGTGTGACTTGTCAATAACATCCCATAAATTCACTGTAGTGACTTCTTCTATCATGCTAGAGGGCTTCCTTGCTTTTCTTGTTATTGTGAGTATATTAGTAGAACCCACAGGCTGTCCATTTAATGACAGGTGGTAGAATACTGGGTAGAGCTTTAGGTTTAGAGTTAGAAAAACCTGTGGTCAAATCTAGCCATGAACTCTATCTGTGTGAACTTGGGAAAGTCAATTGACCTCTATCTGAATTGTCCCAGTTGCAAAATGGAGATAATAATAGCACCTACCACACAATATCTGCAATATAATAGGTGCTATTAGGTTTCTTATTCCTCCCTCTTTCTTTCCCCCCTCACCACTATTTGACCATCCTCATGCCATCATATATTTATACATATGTATGTGTATGTGTGTTTATTTTATGTGTATATATAATATGTGCATGCATATTTACTTCAAGAATCTCCAATTTTATTAATATGGATTCTGTTCTACTATAATTCATAGCAACTTTTTCTTATTTTAGTAGAAATTTTTTCTAGGCTGAGGAAATTGAAAAAATTCAATACATTGTAGTCAACTTTTTTGACAGACTTCTCTAAATATAGTTAAGGTAGTCCTTGAATAATAGAAACAGTTTGTTTCTTGGCTCACTCTCTAATTTCTTTATCTCCTTGGGTTTGGTTTCTACTTACACAGCTAAGGCAGTAGATTTATTGATGGTAGCTAGATGATGAAATGAATAGAGCACCTAGAACAGAATCATGAAGATTCATCTTCCTGAGTTCAAATTTGGCCTCAGACACCTACTATCTGTGTGACCCTGGGCAAGTCACTTAGTCTTTTTTGCCTATAAAATGATCTGGAGAGGAAAATGGCATACTACTCTAGTGTCTATGCCAAGAAAACCCCAGATGAGTTCATGAAGAGTTAAACACAACTGAAAATCACTGAACAATATAGGCTTTGGGAACATAAAGTAACATCTACAGTACCAAAAGGCATTAAAGTAATAATTCGTTTATTATGAGTGTGTGTGTATGAATAACATAGCTGTTATTCAGTCATTTTTTAGTCATTTCCAATTCATTGTAACCTCATTTTATTTTATCGGGATTTCCTTGGCAAAGACATAAAGTGGTTTGCTATTTCCTTCTCGAGTTTATTTCATAGATGAAGAAACTGAGGCAAACAGGGTTAAGTGACTTGTGCAGTGTCACATAGCTAGCAGGACAGATTAGGACTCTATGTGTTCTAGTATGTATATGTATATATTCATCCACATATGTGTGTACACATATGCATACATGCATGTACACAGGCTTTTGTATTATTTATATGCATATGTAATTAATATATTATTCGTAGTGAAATGACAGAATAAATGTATCCTTAGCATTAAAATACATTTGTGCAAGGAATTCTCCGCTTAATTTCATTCATGTGAACATGTTGCTCAATGAATACAATTGAGTGAGATTTTTCTATTTAATTTGTTTTCTCTTGTGTTTTTATCATGAACAGATGCAGGAAATAAAATGTAAAGAACAAGTATAATCAGCATCTTCACGGTTTATTAGAACCATTTCTAAAATATGTAAAATGTAATGTAGTTTCCCTGTTTCTGGGAGCATTTTCCATAAAAGATTAAACTAAAATGGAAATATGTTCTTATGTTCTTTATTTAATTTCTCAATTCTTTTTTGGGGTGCTTATCCAAAAGGCTGGCTTTTGATAACCTTCTTAAGCCTCAGTTTCTTTATCTGTAAAATGGTGATAATAGTACTTTACATTGCCTGCCTCACAGGGTTGTTATGAGGAAAGTGCTCTATAAGCCCTGAAATATTATATAAATATGAGATTATTTGAGCAGGATTCCAGGAAGGAAGGAGCTTGAGGAGAAAGCAACATTAAAATTGGCTAAATATGTAAAGATCACCAAAGATACCATTTGGAAGAAATAGCTGATAATGATATTCAATAAAATCTGCATCTTGCTAATGGGGAAAGTCTAGGATTATGGGGAAGTGTCTGAAAAAAGTTACTAGTTGGCACAGTATATAGATAACTGATCCTGTAGTCAAGAAGACTAATCTTCCAGAGGTTCAAATGTGACCTCAGACGTTTACTAGCTGTGTGACTCTAGAGAAGGAAAAATGGCAAACCATTCTAGTATTGTTGCAAGAAAACTCCAAATGGTGTCAATGAAGAATCTGATAGACAGAAACAACTGAACAACAGCAACACCTGAAAAAGGAAATAGAAGAAAAGGTGTTCTTGCTTAAAGAACAGAGATCTGGGTGTCACAGGATGTAATTCTACTGAAGCTGAATGATATTTGGTAATTACTTAAATTTCTGGGTTTTAGTTTACTCATCTCTTAAATAGAGCTAGTCTATAGTATCCCTCCAACTTTTTTTTACCACTTATCTTCTCTCTTAAAATGGATACTATTGTTTCCAAGGCAAACGAGCTGTAAAGGATGGGCTATTAACGTAAAGAGACTTGTCCAGAATCACCCAGCTAGGAAGGGTTTGAGGTCACATTTGAACCCAAGATCTTCCATCTCCAGGGCTGGCTCTCTATCCACTGAACCACCTAGCTATCCCATCACTTCCTCTTCTTAAAGCAAATCAATGATATGTATTAATCACTTTCATCATGCAAACATTGTTCTAGAGATGTAGAAGATACAAACTGAAAAGTAAGGTAGTTCCTCCTATCAAGGAACTTACATTCTAAAAGAAGAGAACACAGTTGCAAATCTAAAAAAAAAAGTCTCCTTAAGGTACAGCTGCAAAGAGGATGTAATTGCATTTTCTTTCATTTAATTTGCAATAATGAAATCATTTTAGTTTATGATCTGAACCATCTGACAGTGTCAAGGATGTTGTAGCTGTAGTACTGGCAGGATCAGTTTTCAAAGAGGTTGCTTTCTAGGATGATGGTTACAGGTAGTGGGCTACAAATATCACTATTACCATGTCCCTTGGGCTCATCATTCTGAGCTGTCTCAGGATCTGATGGTTGATAGCTTAAGGTCATAGTGGTTTTTTTATTTGCCTGGCACATTCTGCTTCCTATTTCTTCCACAGTGTATCTTGTTACTTCAGCTAGACAGACTTGCCATGATGTCATGATATATGTGGTTTACAGGAAGAACTAGCACTTCTAGTGTGTGGGATTGCTAAATCCTTTTCAAGGCTGCTTATTCACCTTACTTGTGGTTCCAAGATGTTATAGCATGTGTGGCAGCTATACCCAGGTAAAACAATCTCCTCAGACTGACTAAACTAGGTTTAGGAAATTAACAGGTCTCAAATCCATCTTAAGGGGATGACTTTTCCAAGCATGTGAATACTTCCTCCAGTGAATGGGTAGATAAGAACAATATGTTTCAAAAGCCATGAAGATGACTGAAGCAAGTACTGTGAATTGCCTAGAGCTTTGTCAAGACATAGAAGATGCCAATGTCATCTACAGCTCTCCAGATGTCACCAGTCATCCTAAGTTTTGTTTTACCTTTGAATTATAGTGACTAGAAGAGAGGATGAGGTTGATAACTTTGTGCTGTTCTGCCTCACTTAAATCCAATGCATGTGCAAGTCAACATATGAAGGGCAAACAACAGCAAGATTGGCTTGCCTGCCCTATGTATGACATTTGGTGTGAGAAGCTAGTCACTTCTCCACAGGAGTTGGTTCTCTGGATGGTGACTGTGAGGATTGAACAAGAAGCAAGACTAGTGAGCTGGAGGTTAGAGATAGAATTGGTGCTGTCCCTCCCAGGATTCCTATATATCTGCTTGTTGGTGACAATTAGCAGCAGTTGTTGCTGGAGGTGATGAAAAAAGTGCATACCTCTCTAGAAATAATTTCTCCCTCAGTGATGGAAATAAGGGATATGCTGCAAGTTGCTCTGAAGGTTTGCTTTATTCAGGGCTCTTTGTCTCAGAGTCCTATGCTGTCTTCAATAGGATCCCAGAAAGAATCATTAATTTGGCTAAAATAAAGTTTCATTATTAATTTTTGGTTGTCTGAAAATTTCATTTTAACCATTTCATTCTGGATGATAGTAGGTAAATGAGGTGTTACTTATCAAATAATTTTGGATTGTATTTTATAGGTGAAACATGACAGACAAAAGTACTCTGATAATTGTCAAATTATATTTGATGTAAATTATAATATTCTCATTGCTTTGTTTTATAATAAGGTGAGTTAATCCTTTCAAAGAGCAATTGAAGTGACTTGGCAAAGCTGATATGAAATTAAACTAAGACTTTTTCTCCCTAAGTTTGAGATTCTTTATCTTTATTATATAAGATTGACAGTTGTCTAAAGTAGAAATTGAGTAAAATAACTTAAGACCATATTGCTACCTGTGACATTCTCAAAAAGCATCCCAGAAGCTCGGTTTGTTCATGTTATTAATAGCTGAGACTCACATTACTGGAAATAAGGAATTTTAGAAAGAGAAATAAGAAGTGAATTATAGCTTATAGAATTTTTGTAAATGTGGATCTACACATGAACTAATGACTACATGTGAGATTTTTATGTTTACTAAAGGTGTTTTGATCTCTCAAGTAAAAATTTAATAATAAATCTTTTATAGTCACCATAGAAATGCTAATTATAGATAAGGCAAAGGTAATTGTTTCTGCTTTTAACACAGAGTCCTTGAGCTTGAAAGTAAACATTTTTATCAGACTTGCATGTTTTTCCCTTAGTACTAAGATCTGCCAGTGTTTCTGGATTGCTGCAATCTGATCTTTTCTTAGAATAATCTTTTATTTGTTGTGAGGCAGAGTGGTGTGTATGTGTGTGTGTGTGTCTGTGTGTGTGTCTGTGTGTGTGTCTGTGTGTGTGTCTGTGTGTTCAGATCCAATAAAATCATCAATTAATACCACTCTTATCAGTAAAAACGTGGAAAAGAATTTCACGGAAACCATTAAGAATGCAGTTATATTCATGCTTTCTAAAGAGCTCTTACTTATTGAAAATGGGAGCATTTCCTGTTTCAAATACAACTGCTATACTTTGTAATAAAAAGGGTCTAAAAAAATCAGTCAAGTAGAGTATCTCTGGAATAATCAAAGTTAGAAGTGAAGTGCTACATTTTCCTAGTTGCTATTGAGGTTTTAACTCTAATGCTTATGTCATCTCCTAGTGCTATCATTTCATCTGTATATAGTCCTTAATATAATGAGGCTCCTCCCACTTGAAAGTGTGTGTTATTTCAATAACTGATTTTAAGAATTAGATGAGCAGATAAATTCAGAATCACAGTTTCAACTTTCAGTCTAATGGAACAAGTAGGATTGAATTAGCCACTCTACATGGACTCCATTGATTGCTAATTCTAAGAAGCCTATAACCCAGCTAGATTAAAGTACAAATGATGATACTCAAATATGGTTTTGTGCTTATCTAAAGTAACCAAATTGCTTGAAGATGGCTGTAAGAATCATTGGGATTTTCAAACCACAAACGGAAAAATAAATTCATTGATTTTCAGGGGGAATGAATTACATAGGGATAGGAAATCTCATAATACATCCTGAGTGGTCAGGAAATTAATATAACATCTAATGGTTTTAAGTATGAAACAGTAGATTGAAAAGAGTATATAATATGATCCAATGGAAAACTAAAGCACATGTACACTTTAAAATAAATTAGAACTAGTAGGGGGCAGCTGGGTAGCTCAGTGGATTGAGAACCAGGCCTAGAGACAGGAGGTCCTAGGTTCAAATCTGGCCTCAGACACTTCCCAACTGTGTGACCCTGGGTAAGTCACTTGACCCGCCCTTGCCCACCCTTACCACTCTTCTGTGTATTGGCTCCAAGACGGAAGGTAAGGGTTTAAAGAAAAAAATTAGAACTAGTAATGTCAACATTCAATGAACTGAAGATTTCTGCTGAACAGGACCAGCTACTCATCTCGCAGCTTCCATCCCATATCGAGTGAGTTCTCTAGCCAGATCTGGTGGTCACCCCCGAGACATTTCTCTGGGCACTTGTCAAGGGATTTCCACTCCTCTTGGCTTCCATGTTAGTTCCCATATATTCTTCAGTGTCCAAAAATAGTGAGAGAAATTAATACCCCCTTATATTGCCATCTCCTTGTATTCACCTTATCTAAATGATTCTGAACTTCATTTAACAAAGTATAAATACCAGTTCTCATCCCCAACTGCCTACTTCCCTACTCCTTTCCCCTTCAGACATATATCACCAATGTCCCACCCCTTCTTAAAATCTCTTATTCCTTTTCCATGCCTTCCATTTTCTGGCACTAAGATCTGTTTCCCTTTTGTTGACACTGATTCTCTCACTACCACTTCCTACCCTTTCCTGCACTGGCTATACTTTATTCCATATCTTTAAATAACTGATCAATTTGTTCTCCACTGAAATTTCCATCATTCAGCAATTTATCTTCCTCTAGGGTCACATCATCCAAATTTATCAATCAGTTCAGATCATGATAGTTATCATCTACTGATTCCATGGACATTTTCTTTTCTCACTGAATGCAGTGCCTGTCTCACAGGCTTTCTCTCCAACCAAAATTTTGACCTCTTGCCAGGAGACTTCAATTTACATACTGATGGGATTTTTTTAATGCCTTAACATCCCAATTCATTTATCTACCCAATTTTTGTGAGGAATTCTATTAAGTAGTTAGGTAACACAGGTGGCCTGGAGTCAGAAAGACCTGAGTTCAAATATAGCCTCAGCTCTTACTAGCTATATGGCCCTACGGAAATCAATTAACCTCTGTTTGCATAACTTTTCTCAATTGTAAAATGAGAATAATAATTGTACTATAGTATAATCATAATTATAACAGCATTATTATAATTATAAAACTCAGAGCACAATGCCTGGCACATAGGAAGTTCTAAATAAATGTTAGTTATTATTGTTATCATTCCTCCATTACTCCACCTCAGCTATCTGTTCAGAATCTTGATCTTGCCATCATCCACAAGAATTTCACTTCCATATTCAGGAGCTCTGATATTTCTTTGTTTGATCATGATTGTTACTCCACCTTTTCCTATTGCTTTAAGATGCCTAACCCTATTTACACGGACTTCAATTCCATTCAACCATCATTTCTTTCCAGGCCTTCCCTCACCTCTTCCCTGTTTATGCTCATTCTTTCCATATCTTAATTCCTCAGTGAATCATTTATACTCTAAACCACAGCCTACCTTCAGATCCTTTGCACCCTTGGCCTATTGCTAAACATTCCTTACCAAACCCTGACCTGGCATTACTCCGTTATCTACCTCCTTTGCTACTGTTCGCCTACAACTACAGAGAACTGGATAAAGCCATGACACCAAGCTACAAATTTTTGCTCTCTCTTCCAAACTGGGCCCTTACTGTAGCAGGCAATCACCCTCTTCTTGAATAAATTCCCTGTCCTATTCTCCATAGTGCATATTCTGGTCACCACTTTTCAGATTCTCTTATCTACTGACTTCTTTCCTGCTGCCTATAAACATGCTCATCTTCCCCTTTCTGTCCTTTAAAAAACAAAAAAAAATCTCATTTTTTTCCTACCATTGCCACTACCAAATATTTTAGATTTCTTTATTCCTTTGTGATTAAACTCTTTGAAAAACCACCTAGATTAGGTGCTTCCATTTTGTTTTCTCCATTTCCTCTTTTTAATTAACGTTTTGTAACCTTTTGTATGCTGATTTATGACCTCATCATAACTGAAACTTCTCTCCACAGACTTAAAATACTGAGGTTTTAAAAATCAAATTTGCATTTTGTCAATACAAACTGGCTGGAGTTTCAAGACATATATTTAACTGAAGAGTTGTTTACTAGAAAAGAAAAAGTGAATATTATTGGATCCAGATTATTTGACCAGATTATTACAAACCTGTAAGCAAGTAACCCAGGCTACTAAGGAAGAAAACTACTGACATTTTATTTACTTTTAAATTCTCTCTTGGCTTCAGTCATTTTTGTGTTTCAGATTTTAAAACAAAGTTCTGACTATGAGGAAAAGTGATTTGGAATAGGGTCATACCTACACGAAGAGAAAAGGAAGGATCTCTATCCCCCTCTACCATCCCCAACATGTTGATACGAATTCAGCCAGATAAATAAATATACAGTAATAGAAGTTTTGTTTTTATCCCAGTAATCAAATGTGTATGGAGATATCCCAATATATAAATCAAATCAATATTATCATCACTTAGATTCTATGACATATTGTGCTAAGTGTATATTTTCAAAATAAAGCTTATAGATATTAGAGAAAAATGATTCTTCAATTCAGATACTACCTAGGGATTTCTTTTTAAAATATAATGAGTCAAATGAAAATTAATCACATTTAGGTGAGCAGTAAAAGAAGTTAGATGATGGTTTTATGTATCAATGGCTGTCAGTACACGTCATGCACAAGAAATGGAGGCTGTTTAAAATATTATATTTACTCACATACTTGTTCCCTTTCACATTTGACAAGAAAATCAATAATAAAAAAATAATTATCTAACTCCCCAAATAATCAATCCCCTACAACCTTTTTCCCCCTCTTGCTTTGAAGCAACATCCATGAATGCCAACAGAGGCTCCTTAGAGGCTTTAAGAACATATATCAGCTTCCTTCACAGCTTTAGGAAATACTTTTTTCCACCACAAAGTTTTATGTGCTTTGTCTTTGTCAGTTCAATCACAAAAGCAGCAAGCATTATCCTGCTGCTAGCCACTGCTGAGATTAAGGAAATAGTGAATGAGTCAATACTCACTCTCTCCACTTGCCTCTCTCCCTCTCCTTTCTTATCTCCATCTCCCTTTCAGTTCTCCTGAGCTGATATTTGTTTGAGGGTACAGGATACTTGCAGCCCTTTGGGGAAACTGCCTGCTGACAGAGCAGTCTGGACCAGCTTCTTCTGAACCTAAGACAGTTTTAAAAAATGAAAGAACATAGAGAGGAAAGGAGATGGGGAATTTTTTTTTGAAAATCATCTTTTAATCATGTTGTAAAATTATTTTGCATTGAATTCATGTCCCTTATTTTCTCTTGCAAATACAGCAATGTACAGTAATAGCTTTACATATAATTTCCATTGCATTTTATCTGTAATTTATACAAACATACACAGGAAAATGGATTGCTTTATTATTTGTACTTTGATCCTCAATGTATAATACAATGTGGTGTCACAGAGTAAGTACTTAATGAATATTTGATTGATTTATTAATTGATGCAAAAATGCACATACGCATATGATACTTACTCTAACCATTCATAGCAAATATATGCATGTTCAACATATCATATTGCTAGTCGCAATTACACACGAAGTGCACATTATCCAATTGCAATCAGTAAAGTCTGGCTGCAACCACTTCTTTTTATGTGCTTGGCCCTTTGCCTAAGAGGCCTAGTACTCCTGCCATGACCTTCTGAGTTCAGCAATCGCTCAAATTCCCTTTCAGAAGTCTCAGAACTATTGTGTAGCCTCAATCCCAAGCTTGTAGTTAGCTCAAATTCACTGTTTCTGGCTTTAGGCTCTATGAAAGCTCACAATCACAAAATGTCTTTAAAACTGGAATGTTTGGCAAGAAAGAGGCTTCCTTTTTGCATCCTGAGGCCTTATGACTTATATTGTCTATCTAGAATTTACAAAAACAACAGTAGCTAATATTTATATAGCCTGTGCTAGGAGACATTATGCTAAGCTATTCATATTATTATCTCGCTTGATCCTCACAACAACCCTGGGACAGGTGTTATTATTACTCCCTTTTTATAGATGAAGAAACTGAGGCAAACAGAAATTAAGTGACTTGGCCAGGGTTACACAGCTGATAAGTCTCTCAAAGGTCTCTGAGTTTTCTCTGTTCCCTAGATGACTACTCAACTGAAATACTAGGCAAGGTAGGGAAAGCCTTTGTGTTTAGCCCCATTGCTCTCTAACAGTTAAATTAAACGGTCATTTTTCCAGGAACTGAGACAGACTCAGTTGATCTTTCTGACTTTCTAGAAGGTTACTGGTGACTTTTTTTTTCATCTTGGTAATCATCATTTGAGCTTACATTGAGTTCTGATGTTCTCTCTGCCATTAGTCAAAGGGTTCTTCTCAAAATCTACTTGGCTGACTCTCCATTATTCTTTTTCCTTTTTCTCCTGAGGGTGTCTAACTAACTTCCCAATAGGCAATAGATAGATGCAATGTATTGTCTTTGTAGGGTCCTGACTGTTCTCTGTGGCTCTCTTGTAAACTGGCAGGATGCCCAGTCTTTCAGCAACTTGATAAGGAATGGCTTTTAGTCAATCTGCTATTTCTTGTGTTCCTGCACACCAAGATTTCTTCACAGAACTCTATCACTATGCTGAAGATCTTGTCAAGGAACTCAAGCACCATACTGTTACTTATTCTATCAGAGCATCTCTGACCTGTAGCTGCTGGGCAACAACTCTCTTTTTTCTGATCTTTTAGCCAAGAGAAAAACTGGTTGTGGGTCTCTAGGTCTTGTTCATCTTCTGAACCTCTAAAGCATAAATTGATAGGTAAAGATGGCTCTCACTGGAACACCAGAGGATACAGCATAAAGCCTGTGACTCCATTTGGGCATAAATGCAGTAAGAAAGTTCTTTTCTTCAAATATGCCAGAATTTTCAATAGTGTGCCACTAAAGCATTCAAACAGTAATTTCTCTAAGGGTGGTAACCTTTGAATCTGGACTTCTGTATTTCTGACAAAGCCAAAACCTCCTTAAATACCTCCAAATCTATACCTTGGTCAAAGTGGATCCTGACAAGGAAGCCATTTACAAAGAAGTACCTTTCTTTAGCAGCTGAAAAGGTTTATGCTTCCTGATTGGGGAAGCTTGTGCATACTGAAATTGCAAGTTTTAAGAAGGAGTTGCTTATTTAAAAAAAACTGTATATGAGAGTCCCTGCATTTGCCAATGTTTATATTCTCCAAGTTTGCTGCAGGATTTAGTAGTATTTTCCTGGGAACAGGTTGGGCACAAGTCCATACTTCAATTTAAATGTCATTTGTTTAAAGTGCTGGAACTAGAGTCAAGAAGACCTGAATTCAAATCCAGCCTCAGATACTGTGTAACCATGAGTAATTCATTTAGCCTATTTGCCTGAGTTTCCTCATCTGTAAGATGGGCATAATAACAGCACCTACCTCCTAGGGTTGTGAGGATTAAATGTGATGACAATTATAAAGCACTTAGCACAATCATAGCGTCTGGCATATAATGCTGCATAAAATATTAGCTTCTTCTATAGTTATTATATGCTGCAATTTGGGGTCAGCAAAATCTATTCATTAGTGTCTCATATTTTATTTCTTGACCCGAGTCCAAAATCATCCTATAGTGCTGACAGTGAAATATTTTAGGGAGAATGCACTGCTTCTTGATATGACTTTGTTCAGCTAAAAACAGATGCAGTACTGCACTAAATTGCTCCAACTCCTGCCAATTGTCTTCACAGTAAGATAACTTCTAGAGAACAAAGTTTAAGTCTTCAAGAGATCTCTCACTTCATGACTTATATCACTTCTTGCACATATTATTCATGAAATTATTCCTGCCACAAGTCATCCAAGTACAATGGGGGAACTGGCCAATGAGCCCAGTCTCTGAAATTATACAGAGTTCCATCAATGGACTTCTCCACATGGTAGAGCCATGAAGACATAAAATGGAAATGCCTTGGAGAAATTTTGGAGCATGTGGTAAACGTTCTCTAATTGATTCCATCTGGCCAACCACATAGTAAATAGAGGAGTTTTTATTTGCTACAGAGATATTCAAAAGGAGATTAAATCAATAAAAACATTACCCCAGACCCTAGGCATATCTCTAAATCTCTGAGGAGGTGCAGCTAGACTTTCTATAAGAGAATGAGGCCAGAGTACATACTCACTTCAAAAGGGTAACTAAGGAAAAGGGAATTAGGTAAATATTAAAAAAGTTCACTTCCTCTGATGGCACAAAAGGTAAATAGAAATTCCAAATTTCAGCTACATTTCCATTTAATTGTCTACAGGTAGTATTATATTTTTGGACTCATGGCTGATGAGTCAGAGGATTTGCATACAAAGTATTCTTAATTGACTGATATTCACTGAATCCGTAGTCATAGTTTGCTACTCATTTCTGGTAAGTAGTATATGATTTGGCATTCATCAGAAACAGTGTGCTGTTTTCTGTCTATATGTTAAAATTTTTGATCTTCTTAATGCAAGTCCACTTCAAAGTCAAGAACTTATCTTCTGGCTTCAGATCTGTTAGTATCTACTACTATACGTAAACTCAATACTAAAACTGCTTACTACCCAGTAAATACTCCAAAGTATCTTGGATTTCAGTATGTTATACTGTTCCACCTCAATTCTTTTATTCATTATTTGGACAGGCTGGATATTTCAATTATTTTTTAGTACCAAGAAAAAAGGGTAAAGCATATGGCCTTCTAGACTCTGTGGTGATGCCATTGAATAATAGTTCTTTTAAATGATTTTGGAAGTTTTCCATTTATCTTCTGAAATATCTTTTGAAAGGGTCAGAAATTGTTGAGTCCAACTTTTTGCATTCCCCAATCATAGCCCACAACTCATACTCATTCAGTGAGAACATACCAGTCTTTGCACTAAGTTTCATCCTCAAATGATCTTTCTATTCCTCAGACACTACAGAGTCACAGAAATGGGAATTTTTTTAGATCCACTGTTTAGGGCAGTCATCATTCCTGAAATGTTCTCTGACACCATTAACTTCGATTTTCTCATGGCTTCTGAACAATAAATATGGATTTTCGGTGTTTTGACATATTGAGTCCCAGTTTGCTACTTTGAGTTTTTTTATTTATACTTTGAACAGATTTGATGGAGTTGACCCAATCAACAACTGACACAACAGAGTTGTTAAACAGAACCACAGTGTCTGTCATTCTGCTGAGATTAAGGAACTTCATTAGGGAACTTCAAAAACTATGTATCCCAGATATTGGTAGTTTTTCCTATGATGCCCAAGAGTATAGAGTTAGGAAAACATGATGGTAATAAGCACATTGGCTGAAACTAGGACATATATACTTATCATAGTGTAAAATCCGAATAATATATTTTCTATGACCAGTCTTTTCTGGGTGTGGTGACATTTCTGCTAGACTTGTTCCTTACTGAGTGTGGGGATTCCTCTTTTGGACCTTTAGTTTATTTGGCTTGAGTTTATGACTATATCCTTCCCTGAAAAGAGGGATGAATAATTTTTTAGTCAAAATCAACACACTGAGATAACCAAAGCTTGTCCTCAGGCTAAGATTAGATCCATCTTTTTGAAAATCAAAACCTACTAAACTACTACTCTAGAGGTCACCTCCATCTTCTTAGTCCTTTAAATTGGAAATCTGGGATTACTCACTGTCTCTCATCCTTCCATAATCCAATCTATTGCTGAAATCTGTCAAGTTAACCTTTGCAATGTCTCTCAAATATGCCATTTTCTTTCCACTGACACTGCCACCTCTCTAGTTCAGCCCCTCAACACTTCATACCTGTAACCAACTGGTGGGTCTGTCTAACTCAGGTTAGACACTCCACTCCAATCTCTCCTCTAATCAGCCATTAAAGTGATTTTTCCTAAAGTTCTCTGGCATTCAGAGTTTTTTGTTACCCAACCCTTTCCTACCTTTTCATTTTACCTTACTCCCCAACATGAACTCTTTAATCCAGTGGCACTGGCCTCCTGACTATTCTAAAAAAGGACAGTCTCTGTCTTGGCTCCAGGAATTTTTTCTGGCTGTCCTCATACCTGGAATACTCTCTTTCCTCTGTTTCAACTGCTGGCTACTTTGGCTTTCTTTAAGTCTCCAATAAAATTTCACCTTTTAAAGGGAACTTTCCCTCAGCTCCTCTTAATTCCAGGGCCTCCCTCTGTTAATTATTTCCTACTTATCTTGTATACAGTTTGCTCTGTGTGCATGTGTGTGTGTGTGTGTGTGTGTGTGTGTGTGTGTGTGTGTGTGTGTATTTATGGGGAAACACTTGTGGGAAAATTAAATATTACTGGGTTTAGAGAAAGAGGAGAAGGAGGACTGACTAGACAAGGATAACAGACTGGACTAACAAACTAGGAAAACACAAACCCCTCCAAAGAACAAAAAATGGGAGATTATGGATTGGCAGTTGAGACCGACTGCCACCATTGATCCACCTAGCCTGGGAGTCTGTGAAACTATCAAGTGAGTAGACTGGGACCAAAGATTTATAAAGACAGGTTTAATTAGATAAACTTTGGGTTTGAAGGAAGGGAAAGGGATGTCTATTCTAACAACCTATGGGCAAGTCTCTGGGTTAGGGAAGGAACTTATCTACACTAAGCTAAAGGCAATATCAAGGCACAGCTGGACTTCAGGGAAGGAAGCGGGATCCTCACTGCCGAGTCCTGTCCAAATCCAGCGATGATACAGCTCTCCCATGTCCTCAGCCAGTAATCCTTGAATGGGTAAGGTTAGGGAGTTAAAACAGCCTGAGATGACCAGCAGCCCAGGTCAGGTTTGACATTCTCAACCTAACTTCCCACAGGCAGATTATTATTTCTTCAGGATACCAGGATACAAACTCCACTTTGTCTGAGGTCTCCCACTGAGTCAGTTGGTCAGCAGCAACTTGCACTCAGCCAACATGGAGTCCATCCCAGGAGAGAAAGCCACTTCCTGCTTCCCCATTCCATTTAGAATTCTCCAGCCTTGCTTGATAAGCCTCCTAATAGTACCTAATCTTAAACATTTACACCCTACTTTATTAATTTATCTATAATATATATACATATATGCATATATATATATATATTTGCATGTTATCTTCCCCATTATTTTGTAAACTCCTTGAGTCAGGGGCTATCTTTTGCCTCTTTTTGTATCAATAGCACTTATTACAGCAACTAGCAGGTAATAGATGCTATCTCCCTGCTATTCAAACTCCCATTTCCTAAATTTTGAGACAGAGAACAACTTCTCACACATTTATATCCTAATTGTTACCTAGTTACTATTAGGGAAATTCTTGTGGAAGGAAAGAACAAAACACATGCTTATCCCTTTCCCAGTCATCTCATGGTCATATTCAGTCACCTTTCAAAGGCCCACTCTGTGGTGGGACTGGTAAAAAAGGTCCCTGTCTTTCTTCTTTTTTATTTTGGATTGAACAGAGTGAATTACACAGAATGAATAATACATGATACGCAAAAATATGCATATGCTATCACAGTATTTTTCTCCCCAAATCTACCCATCTTACAAGCTCCTATATTACTGTTTAGGGTACCACCATTCTTCCAGTCACTGAAGTTCAGAAAATTAGTGTTGTCATTGACTTCTCATTTTCTTTCACCCCTTATATCCAGTCAGTTGCACTTTTTTCCTTCTCTATCCACACCTCTTCCATCTGACCCCTTCCCTTTCCACTCATCCACCATTCTAGAGAAGGTTATCCTCACATCTTGCCTGGACTATTAGAAATAGACTTCAAATTGGTCTCAAATCTTTTCTCTATATTTCACATAGCTGCTAAAATGATTTTCCTAAAGCAAAAATATCACTCTCTCCTTCTCAGTAAAATCTAGCATTTCTCTATGTACTCCAAGATCAAATAAATTCTCTACTTTATCTTATTCTTTTTTAAATATCATTTTTGTATAAGTTTTATAGGACTAGAGTATCTTTCATACTCTATGAAGTATGAATAAAATACCTCTACTAATGCAGGTTGTCACCTTCTCTGCAAATTACTGTTATTAGCCATTTAAAATATTGAACATATAAGTTGCTTGCCTAGAGTCATACAGCTAATATGTAGCTGAAGAAAGACTTGTAGTTAAATTTTCTGGCCTCATAGGCCAATCCTCTGTGGTGCTATGTGCCATGCTGCTTTCTGTAAGTTTCATAATGTATGTAACATATACAACTATTATTATTATAATATGTTCATTGAATTTATAACAGTAAATATGCATATATTAGAGAACATATTTAATTTTAACTGATAAGGATTTATAGTCAAAAAGTTTAGAGACCACATGTTTAAAACATAGGAGAATGAAAATCATATATGAAGCCCTAAGTAATAAATAGAATAAAGAAATTCATGGTCTAAGTCAACTAACATTCAATCTAGCTTCTACCAAAGGCTTAAATAATATAAAGATGGTGTGTGTGTGTGTGTGTGTGTGTGTGTGTGTGTGTGTGTGTTTATGTGTGTATGTGTGTGAGTTAATGTGTATGCATCAAAAACTTCCAAAAAATGCAATATCAGGTAGAATGAGAGAGAAAATACATTTTTAATAATGGTAGTGGTGGTGGTAGTAGTGGTAGGGAAATTAGTTTTTTTTCCTTTGGAGTATTCTACTTTTTCAGTTATATGGGCTTATAATGAGTTTTCTGGAATAACTGTGCTAATTTATTAACTTTAGAATCTTATTAATTTTCATCTAATACCTACCTAATAACTTGTTCATTTTCTACTTATTCCTGGTGCCTGGCTGCTATTCTGTCTTAAGCCTTCTCAAAAAAGAAGCTACTCTTTAAATGATAGGTTTTGGCCATATTAACAGCAGGGAAGATTGTTATTCATTTGCAAGAAGGAACTTGATCATTCTTGGGTTCCAATTAGAGAATGCCTTAGGGCCCTCTAGGGCTAAACACAAATCGTATCACAACCTGGTAGATCATTTCACATTTCTGTACAAAAAAATTGAGGCTTAAGCATTTTAAGCACTAGGTTGAAATACATGTACTTTATTCTTTATGTTTAAACTATAACCCCAATTCCAATCTAATTGCATTTCCCAGGGTTAATAACCTTTGTTACCTTGAAGATTTTGTCATAAAGAGAACAATGAAAAGTTCTGCTCTGGTTAGCTTGAACATTGATTTTTACTATGGAATTCCTGTGATTATTTTCTTCAGTTCTATGCTATTTTTACCCAAGAGAAAAGAGGCACATGCATGGACAATAAGCACATGTTTACACATGTACACACACATGCACACTTTTTTAAACAGGAAGAGAATGGACTTTTACAAAAATTACATATGGAAAGTCAACCAGAATCTTCATTTTAGATGCATTATGATATAACGGGGAAAGCAACAGTACAGGTCTGCATTTAAGTGTCAGCTCTGTTACTATGTATTGGGCAAACTATGCAACTTTTCTGAGCTTCAGTCTCCTTATCAATAAAAATAGGAGGAAATTATTTTCTATCCCTCCACTACTGATGTAGCTCATTAATAACTACTCCCTTCACCTGCGTAAGATGGCAAACTATGCCCACTTTCTCATATGTTATAACTAGTCTCCATGTCTCCAAAGTCTCCATGGAGTACCTTACCAAATGTGATGGATGCCTTCCTCTGGGGTTCTTTTAATATTTCATGAATAGCAGTGCAGCATTCAGACTTTAAATCTGTTATTCTTCACTTTTTCTACATGACTGACCCACCAGCTCTTCTGGTCATGCTTGTCCTTAGTGATAGCCTGCCTCACCATTTTTCATGTGCAAATCATTGATGGAAGTCTGCTGCAGCCCACTTAACAGCCACTATGAAATTAAGGTTGTTTTAATCAATCAACAAGCTTTTATAAAGTGACTACCAAGTGTCAGTCACTGTGCTAGGAGCTGAAGATATAGATACCAAAATCTAATGCGATCATACAAAAAATGTGTTAAAGTTGGAAAACACTCAATATCCAACTTAAACTAAACTGTATATTGGTTGCTATAGATGCAAGAAATATTGGGAGGTGGCTTTAGTTTGTGAAGAACCCAAGAAATCAATTGTGGTTTGATGCTGTCTTATAATAATTCTGATTATATCTATTTGTCTATATACGAATACATATATAGACATATTCAAATTCTTTTCAAATTCAAATAATTTTTCAAATGTATTTATGGCAGCATATATGGGCATATGCATATATTTAAATAATGTTCTTGTACTAAATGATCCCTAAGGTCTTTTCTAGTTTCAGACATTTTTGTAGAACTATGATTTTTAAGGATTTTTACTCTATGAACTGTTCAGTGTTGCAGTCTTTAAGTTTTAAAATGTAAATGGCAATTATTAAATAAGGGATATGAGATTGGCTTAGAAGTATTAATGGTTTGAGACTCTGACTCTAAATAAAATGAATATGAGTTATTTGCACAATGGGATTATCTTAAAGAGCTTTCCCCAAACTTTGCTTTCTGTACAATGAATGCCTTCATTTAGGATTTTGCCATATGTCTATTTATTCAGACACTGCTTAGTAATAATGATAAAAATGTGCATACTTTGTTCCATTTTCTCCCATTTCCTTTTCCACATACTTCCTTTCCCCTAGTTTTACTCTAACTTATTTAATCACATTTTCTAATATCTAATCATGTTTCCAGCCCTCCATTTGGCTCTAATTCCTACTTTCATTTGGTTTCTCAGTCTACAATCTTGTCAGAAAAACATTTTTCTTTAACTTTGAGAAAGGCATTCTATGTAATATATGTGATTGATGATAATATATATCATATAAATACATGTTTATACAAACACTCAATAGAATATTGTGTAATAGGTAATATATGAATATATGTATTTATTCATGTATATTCTTTATTAATAAGTTGTATACACTTACAAATATATCCCTTTGTCCCATGAAGGTATTCATGTATATACAAATGTGTATATATACACATTAAGCCTAATTAAGCCCTCCATAAGTTTTTGTAATATATAAATTTGAAACTTTCTTACTAAATAACAAGTCATGTATAAAGATAACCTCCAAGGAGCATTATATTCTACAGGACATAGAATAATAACAGGGCTTCTCTTTGCAACAAATTCATTACCTTATGACAGTTTAAACTTGGTAAAGTAGAATTAGATAAACATTGATTTTTGCTTTATTTCTTCTAGTTAATTAATTAATCCAAGTCAACTAGCATTTACTAAATGCTTACTTCATGCCAGGTATTTTGCTAAATGCTAGGAATATAAAGCGATGTAAAATAGTCTTTGCCTTCCAGCTACTCACATTTTAATAGGAGAGATAAAATGCAAACAGCCATGTATGTATAATATAAAAATAATGAATGGAAGGCTATCTCAGAAGGAAGGCTCTAGCATTGAGGGGGACATGGAAAGGCTTATTGAAGAAGGTAGAATTTTATCTGAGACCTGAAGTAAGCCAGGAAAGTGAAACAGAACAAACTAGGAAAGCAACTTTTATAGGTATATTGAAAACCCAGTGAAAAGGTTGGAAGGGGTACATATTTGAGGAATAGTAAGGCCAGAATTTTTAGATCATAGTGTACATGGAAGAGGGGAAAGTGTAAGAAGACTGAGAAGATAGGAAGTGCAAGGCTGCAAGGGGTTTGAAAAACCCATTTTATATTTGATCCTGGAGGTAATTGAGAGCCATTGTAGTTGATGGAATAATGGGATGATAGGGTCAGATTTATCTTTTAGGAAGATAACTTTGGTAGCTGAATAGGAGGAGATGAAGTTGGGAGAAACTTGAGGAAAGGAGATAAAGCAGAAGGTCATTGTATTCCAATAATGGAATAGTGAGAACCTTCACCAGAATGTTGATTGTGACTAAGGACAAAAGGCAGCATCTATGTAGTAAAGTGAGAAATAATAAGATGACAATAGATCACCTATATGGGATTCATTAGTTAGGAGTTGGAAATGACACTTTGGTTTTGAGCAAAAGAGTCTGGGAGCATGACTTGACAGTATGAGAGAATTTTGGAAAATGAGAGGATTTGGGGAGAAATGTAATAAACTATGTTTTGGACATGCTTAGTTTAATATGAATAGAGAGCATACAGTTCCAGATTCATTTTTATCTTTAATAATTCTCTGAACCACTAGCAACCTCACAAATGGGAGTCATGTATGATAGGTTTTTTATACCCTTTATCAACTAGTGTTGCCTTAAAGAAAGTCAGTTTTCAGGGGATTCAGAGTGACTCCAAAAGAAGTTTAGACTGGTAAGCAAAAAACAAAAACAACTAGTATTGGTTATGCAAAATCTATTATCTATGTGCAAAAGTGTATGTGTATGTAATTAAAACTAATTTTTTATAACCCAGTGAAATTACTTGTCAGCTCTGGGAGAGGGGAGGAAAGATGGAAGGGAGAGAACATGAATCATGTAACCATGGAAAAATATTCTAAATCAATCAATTAATTTTTAAAAATACTTTAAAAACACCCTAATTTTTCTTCATTCTAACATATCTGTATACGTGTTTATATTCAATAGGCCAGAACCAGTTTTGTGGACAAAGGATGGTGGAGAATTACCAGATCCAGACCGAATGGTTGTGAGTGGTAGGGAGCTAAATATTATTTTCCTAAACAAAACGGATAATGGTACATATCGATGTGAAGCAACAAACACTATTGGCCAAAGCAGTGCAGAATATGTCCTGATTGTACATGGTGAGTACCCTTTTAGAATTATTATGAAGATGTGGACTTATAAATTATGTATATTTTATTTAAAGTCCAACTTAATTGTTATCCAAATTAAAAGAAAAAATCAAAGAAGCAAGAATTTTTTCAGTAAAGCATTCTTTCAAAGAAATAGTTTGTTTTAATTTCATTAGTTGGATTAATGAGTCACTTTGCTCTATATCTTTGTATTCTAAATATAAGAGCATATAGTTCTAGTTAAGCATCATGAAAATTGTATTTCCAGCGGATTCTGTGTGGCCATTTTTTCATGTTTATTCTTTTTTATGTAAGTGGTTTCCAGAGGAATTATATTATTGATGCAGTTATTGATGCAGTGATTACAGAGGCATACATAATCAATAAGAAATGCTTTAATTTCTCATTAATGTTGGGTTAGAAACTCTTCCAAATGTGAATTGAAAATCTATTCTCCCCGCTCTGTCTCAGGCAATATTGCAGGAAATGTAGGAGCTTTATAACCCCCCAGGCAAATGCTAAAGTGAAGAGATCCTTTTATCTTTCTTACATCTTACCCAGAAACCAGTAACAGTGTGGTGACATTCTCAGGGATTGTCCTCTACATCATTGTACCTATAAAGATACACTGAATCCCCAAAATGTTCAGAAATATTTTGTCCATCCTACCTTCACCTTCTGGGGAATTACATTGCATGTGGGTGAGGTTTTTTGTTTTTTTCCCTTGGTGGTGTATTTTAGTGAAGAGAATTCTGAACTTATCAGTCCACAAGGTTCAAATTCTATTGTATTCACCTAAGAACAAGTCACTTTACCTGCCTGGGACTCAATTTCCTCAGCAAAAATGAAGGCTTTTTCTATCTATAACATTCTATGATCTTGTGATTCTATGACTTACCACTGAGTGTAGGTCTTCTACAAGGCAGGGCTCATTTTGAATTAAAAGATTCTTTCAAAAATCATAATTTTTACTTGATATGGACAGGTTCTTTACATATTGGTTTTGTTCCAGTAAGCATCAGAACTTCCAGAATGTGCAAATCCTCATTTCTTTGACCCTCTTGTATTTTTATTTTTTAATTCCATCTAATAGGACCAGGTCTATATGGTCTAAACTCCCAACTTTTCACCTCCACTAAAAGAATGGTATCAGTACACCATTTCAACGTCTCAAGAACAAAACTAATCTATGGAATGGGGAACTAGAATACTGGCATCAGTAGAGCACAATGAGTTAGTTCTACCCATAACTTTTAAATGTCCCCTTTACTTAATAGCTAGTCACTAAGGTTTTAGGGGCATGTTATGTAGCATGTCACAGTGCTGTGAAAGCAATATGCTACAGAAATATAGAGTTAAAAGGGAACTGACAGGAATACAATATAGCTTTGTGAAAAGTATGCCATCTATATTTTTTTAGTAAGTAATTCAAGTGGAGAAAATGTATATGTTTTTCTAGTGTTTGCAAGCTGGCCAGCAGCATGATTCCCTAAATAGCCAAGTTACCTTTAGGTAGTTTGGCAGTTGACATATTTCTAATAAATACTTCTCTAAGCACTTTGTATGTAGTCATTTTTGGCTTTGCTTTTTGATCTACAATTCATCAAAAGCACCCCGTGGATTAATGTTATTCATGCTGCTAGATCAATGCTGTGAAGTTCAACAGTAGTTTACCTAGGATTATTGACACAAGTAATGAGAGGCTCATTGAAATACTAAGACTATATTACGTGGTGTTTTTTTTTAAGACTTCATTTAGGTTCATTACAAAATAAAGTTTTCCCCTTTGCACACTGGGTATAATGTTTCATTAGACACTAGTTGTATAAATATGAAACACTATTCTTTCCTGTTAAAGGTTTAGCCATTTCAAACCCCCTCTAAATGCTGAAATTTGAGTGGCATTTTAATCTATAATGAATGCTGTATGCATTTTGGAATGGAGTGATAAGTGATCATTTGTGAGAACTTTACCCTTTTTTATCTTTTACACCAAGGTTGCTTTTGCATTAGCTGTGATCATTTAATATACCTCCAGCATAGAGGGTTATTTCATGAGCTGATACCCTGTGTCTTTTACTTTCACACAGTTGCCCAGGCCCTATCGATCCTTAACTTGATGGAGGTCTGTACACTTCCCTATAATACTATCTGTTATCAAGAGCTATTCTGTTGGTGAGGTTTTATCTTTTGGGTTCCAAAGGAAGTTATCACATTTAATTGTATCATGGCTGGCATTTTGTGTTACAAATACTGTAGTAAATCCTAATTACACCTTTGCAAATTCAGCTTTACAACCACAGCTCACAATTTGAAGCTGTAATCTAAAATTTGCTGCCAGCGAAAAATCTTATGAAAATCAGAGTGCAAAATCCTTTAGCTTGATATTAGTCACTTATAAAACATTTCCATTGTAGATCTTGAACTAAGTGAAAAACTGGAGATTCTATACTTTTACCAGCATCACTATACATTGCCATCATTTATTAATGAGTCCAGAAATCCAAAGCTGAATTTGAACAAGTTCCTTCTAATGACAGGAGAAGCTAGGGACTTTGTAACAATCCAGAAATGTCCCAAAAATTATTAAAGTAGTCATTTTTAATACTTAAAGAAAAAAGTACAAAAATTTTATACTATATCAGTTTGTTCTTTCTCTTTGTTACAATGCACAATGATGGAATATGTAAGTGTATTTATTTGAGGTGAGGAGAAAGGAATAAGCACTTATATAGTGGCTACTATATACTAGGCAATGTATTTAGTATTTTAAAAATAATATCTTATTTGATCCTCATAGCAACTCTTGGAGGTAGATAGTATTATTATCCCCATTTTATAGTTGAGGAAACTGAGCCAAATAGAGGTTAAGTGATTTGCCCAGGGTCACAAAGCTAGTAATTGAGGCTGGATTTGAACTTGGGTCTTCCTGACTCAAATTTATCCATTGTGCCACCTGTATGCTTTGTTTCATTCCTATTCTGAATTTTTGGAAAATCTTGAACAAAGAAATAAGGCTACATACAAGTTTTTTCAGGCATCTGGCATGGCAAAGACTGATAAAACTACATGTATAAGATTAATCCAGACCAAAAACACTGAAACAGAGTTTTATTTTATGCAATACACACACACACAGTTTGACTTTATGCACACACACATATTATATATATATATATATATTTGTATATATACAGTTACCTACTGAATATTATCCTCAAAATGTATGTGAAGGGCTGAGACTGATTAGTAAGTAATAATGTACTAAATCAAATTCCCCATAGTAAATGCAGGTAGAAAAAGCACATCAAGAACACACAAGCACTTGCATTTTGTTGACAAAGGGAACATAAAACTTGGAGACTGAGGAATTTGTGATGACTTGGCTTTCATCATAAATAAAATACATGACAACATTTCATTGTGGTTTAGGCATTGGCCTTGAGTCAGGAAGATCTAGATTCAAATGATGCCTCAACCATTTATGAGCTATGTGATTCTACATGTCACTTAACATCTCTGTTTCTCAGGTTCCTCACTTAAAATGAAAGTATTGGACTCAGTGTCCCCTAATGCTTCTGTCGGTTCCAAACCTATTACTAGATAGTTGCTTTGAAACTCTAAGACACATGTCCAGTACGAAAGTTTATGATGCTCACAGAAGAATAGAATGTCAAATAATCTGGTTACTTCAATATGGTGTTGAGTTCTGAAAGCTTTGGTACACCAGTTTTTCCACAGATAAAAGAAGTTACAGACACATCTTCCACAAATAACATCATAGGAAATATTCTCGATTCCATAAGGATACCAATATAAAAGATAGCTTCATGAAGTCCAACTTTTATTCTTATCTGAAGCAATTATATTTATGACCTAAAATTTGTATTTATTTCTGTGTAACTTGGCACAAATGCCAGGTACTGTATATGCATTATTTTAAAAAGTGTGTAAATGGATGCATGTGTGCAGGTATGTTTGTGTGTGTGTGCATTTTCATCAAAGCAGTGAGTATCAAACTCTTTCCTACCTGAGGAGATATTGAAAGAATCAAATGTAGAACCCAGTGGAGAAATAAAGGTAACAGAGTAAATTAGTGTTGCAGTAGCAAATTTAAAGTCCAAGTTTAGGAAATACATCTTAGTAGTAGCTCACTTAAGATTCACTCTTGCAGAGTCTAGATTAGATTTGTGTGTGTGTGTGTGTGTGTGTGTGTGTGTGTGTGTGTGTGTGTGTGTGTGTGAAAAAGACAGACAGACAGAGCCAGACAAAGACAGAGACAGAGAGACAGAGACAGAGAGAGACAGAGACACAGAGAGAAAGACAGAGACAGAGAAAGACAGAGAGAGGAAGAGGGAGAGGGAAAAGGAAAGAGAGAGAGTGAGAAAGGGAGAGGAAGAGGGAGAGGGGAAAAGAAGATTTTTCTCTCACTTGGCATGCCAATTTATTTTTCCTATGATTATGAACTTGAAAAATGTGTTGAAATAGATCCTTTAAGGATGTCTGCCTAGTTCTGCCCCAATCCATTCAAATTTTTAAAATATTTAACAAATAAGGACAGTGGTATATCTATATACTTACTTCAATGATGTGATAGCAAAATCTTGCCTGTTCTTTAACCAAACTCCCATTGAGTGTTACCCCAACACTCGTGTTGATTCTCTTTAAAAATATATTTAGGAAAATAAGCATGTAGATCAGTGATTGCTAATCTTTTTCTTTACCATTTGGGGATATTACTAATAAGGTCCAAGATCCTCCCCCCATATATAACCCTTCTGTATTTTTCCTTCCTTCAGAAAATTTGTGAATTGTTCTCTTAATATCCTCACTGCTCAGATTTCCTCTCTGAATACTTTTCTTCTAATGCAGATACTGCTCATCCATGTGTTCTCTTTAGTGCCATTTCTACAAGCATATACAGGATTGTAATATTAGTGGTGTTACTACTGTCTTTGACGATGAAAAAGTATGCTTGGAAAATCTTTTCAGATGTTTTTAATTTTTCTTCTTTTAGCTGTCCTTCCATTTGCAATTGCAAATGCCTTTGGAATGGCTGCTTAATTGGTTCTCTCACTAAATTTTACATTAAATTGTTTTTTCCCTTCACTCCTTCTGTTTTATGTAGTGATACTTCTCACATTCTTCTATCATCCTGTTCTGTAAGATTTTTTACAAATGAGTTCATATTCTAACATGGCGTTGACTTTANCTGTTGGTGAGGTTTTATCTTTTGGGTTCCAAAGGAAGTTATCACATTTAATTGTATCATGGCTGGCATTTTGTGTTACAAATACTGTAGTAAATCCTAATTACACCTTTGCAAATTCAGCTTTACAACCACAGCTCACAATTTGAAGCTGTAATCTAAAATTTGCTGCCAGCGAAAAATCTTATGAAAATCAGAGTGCAAAATCCTTTAGCTTGATATTAGTCACTTATAAAACATTTCCATTGTAGATCTTGAACTAAGTGAAAAACTGGAGATTCTATACTTTTACCAGCATCACTATACATTGCCATCATTTATTAATGAGTCCAGAAATCCAAAGCTGAATTTGAACAAGTTCCTTCTAATGACAGGAGAAGCTAGGGACTTTGTAACAATCCAGAAATGTCCCAAAAATTATTAAAGTAGTCATTTTTAATACTTAAAGAAAAAAGTACAAAAATTTTATACTATATCAGTTTGTTCTTTCTCTTTGTTACAATGCACAATGATGGAATATGTAAGTGTATTTATTTGAGGTGAGGGGAAAGGAATAAGCACTTATATAGTGGCTACTATATACTAGGCAATGTATTTAGTATTTTAAAAATAATATCTTATTTGATCCTCATAGCAACTCTTGGAGGTAGATAGTATTATTATCCCCATTTTATAGTTGAGGAAACTGAGCCAAATAGAGGTTAAGTGATTTGCCCAGGGTCACAAAGCTAGTAATTGAGGCTGGATTTGAACTTGGGTCTTCCTGACTCAAATTTATCCATTGTGCCACCTGTATGCTTTGTTTCATTCCTATTCTGAATTTTTGGAAAATCTTGAACAAAGAAATAAGGCTACATACAAGTTTTTTCAGGCATCTGGCATGGCAAAGACTGATAAAACTACATGTATAAGATTAATCCAGACCAAAAACACTGAAACAGAGTTTTATTTTATGCAATACACACACACACAGTTTGACTTTATGCAACACACACATATTATATATATATATATATATTTGTATATATACAGTTACCTACTGAATATTATCCTCAAAATGTATGTGAAGGGCTGAGACTGATTAGTAAGTAATAATGTACTAAATCAAATTCCCCATAGTAAATGCAGGTTGAAAAAGCACATCAAGAACACACAAGCACTTGCATTTTGTTGACAAAGGGAACATAAAACTTGGAGACTGAGGAATTTGTGATGACTTGGCTTTCATCATAAATAAAATACATGACAACATTTCATTGTGGTTTAGGCATTGGCCTTGAGTCAGGAAGATCTAGATTCAAATGATGCCTCAACCATTTATGAGCTATGTGATTCTACATGTCACTTAACATCTCTGTTTCTCAGGTTCCTCACTTAAAATGAAAGTATTGGACTCAGTGTCCCCTAATGCTTCTGTCGGTTCCAAACCTATTACTAGATAGTTGCTTTGAAACTCTAAGACATATGTCCAGTACGAAAGTTTATGATGCTCACAGAAGAATAGAATGTCAAATAATCTGGTTACTTCAATATGGTGTTGAGTTCTGAAAGCTTTGGTACACCAGTTTTTCCACAGATAAAAGAAGTTACAGACACATCTTCCACAAATAACATCATAGGAAATATTCTCGATTCCATAAGGATACCAATATAAAAGATAGCTTCATGAAGTCCAACTTTTATTCTTATCTGAAGCAATTATATTTATGACCTAAAATTTGTATTTATTTCTGTGTAACTTGGCACAAATGCCAGGTACTGTATATGCATTATTTTAAAAAGTGTGTAAATGGATGCATGTGTGCAGGTATGTTTGTGTGTGTGTGCATTTTCATCAAAGCAGTGAGTATCAAACTCTTTTCCTACCTGAGGAGATATTGAAAGAATCAAATGTAGAACCCAGTGGAGAAATAAAGGTAACAGAGTAAATTAGTGTTGCAGTAGCAAATTTAAAGTCCAAGTTTAGGAAATACATCTTAGTAGTAGCTCACTTAAGATTCACTCTTGCAGAGTCTAGATTAGATTTGTGTGTGTGTGTGTGTGTGTGTGTGTGTGTGTGTGTGTGTGTGAGAAAGACAGACAGACAGAGCCAGACAAAGACAGAGACAGAGAGACAGAGACAGAGAGAGACAGAGACACAGAGAGAAAGACAGAGACAGAGAAAGACAGAGAGAGGAAGAGGGAGAGGGAAAAGGAAAGAGAGAGAGTGAGAAAGGGAGAGGAAGAGGGAGAGGGGAAAAGAAGATTTTTCTCTCACTTGGCATGCCAATTTATTTTTCCTATGATTATGAACTTGAAAAATGTGTTGAAATAGATCCTTTAAGGATGTCTGCCTAGTTCTGCCCCAATCCATTCAAATTTTTAAAATATTTAACAAATAAGGACAGTGGTATATCTATATACTTACTTCAATGATGTGATAGCAAAATCTTGCCTGTTCTTTAACCAAACTCCCATTGAGTGTTACCCCAACACTCGTGTTGATTCTCTTTAAAAATATATTTAGGAAAATAAGCATGTAGATCAGTGATTGCTAATCTTTTTCTTTACCATTTGGGGATATTACTAATAAGGTCCAAGATCCTCCCCCCCATATATAACCCTTCTGTATTTTTCCTTCCTTCAGAAAATTTGTGAATTGTTCTCTTAATATCCTCACTGCTCAGATTTCCTCTCTGAATACTTTTCTTCTAATGCAGATACTGCTCATCCATGTGTTCTCTTTAGTGCCATTTCTACAAGCATATACAGGATTGTAATATTAGTGGTGTTACTACTGTCTTTGACGATGAAAAAGTATGCTTGGAAAATCTTTTCAGATGTTTTTAATTTTTCTTCTTTTAGCTGTCCTTCCATTTGCAATTGCAAATGCCTTTGGAATGGCTGCTTAATTGGTTCTCTCACTAAATTTTACATTAAATTGTTTTTTCCCTTCACTCCTTCTGTTTTATGTAGTGATACTTCTCACATTCTTCTATCATCCTGTTCTGTAAGATTTTTTACAAATGAGTTCATATTCTAACATGGCGTTGACTTTAGCTGCCCTTTCTTTCCCTTTGACAAGAAAGAAAGCATTTATTAAGGGACTTTTAAAAGGGCACTTTTTATACAGATAGTCACATCTAAAATACATATGCATATACACATATATAATGGACTAAAATTGTAGTGCTTTCCACATGACCAAGCGAAGGCACAGAAAAGATTTAAGAAGACCACCATTGGAAGTAGTGACATTTCAGTGACATCACAGAGCCATCAATATATCAATGTCTTTGTTTCTACTCTAACTTTGTTGCAACATTTTGTCACTTTTTCCTCAGATTTTTTATCAGATTTCTTAATCATTTTTCTTCCTTCTGAAATATCTAATTATGTTCTATTTGTTGTCACTTTTCCCCAGGTCGATATGATAGTTAATTTTCCTGAGTTATATTTTGCCATCCAGCCTTTCTGTACAAAGAAATTTAACATAATCATAAAATTGTCCATTGCTAAAAATAAAAATGTATGCAAATTTTATGCAAACTTCAACCACACAGAATTTTTCTTGGTACCTCTGAATAGGTGCCTATGAAAAGCAGTGATGTATTTTTTTTACTCCTAGGAATGAATACTATTGTTTTCCTCCTCCAGATTGCTTTAATGAACAGTAGTAGTCTATGTGTTTCTACCTGTAATATAGTAGCATCAGATAAAACACTGTCTTGGGTTTTTATTTTTTAATAGTAGTAAAGAATATGGTTGTTAGAGAAGTTTGTGTATTTTGGTCTAGTGAAGGTATCAAGCGATTAAGTGTGCCTCTCCAGTTTTACAGAATCAATACAGCTGCTACTTTCATTTCTCTCAGCTTTTATTGTTAATAATAAATGTCAAGAAAATACTCTGAGACAGAAAGGTGTACATGAAGAGATTACAGACTGCAGTACAAAGTCAGGCTTTCCATTGCTCACTCAGACATATATCTCTTTCAGACACTAGAGCCTAAATGCAGGTCTACTTCCTGGGTGCTGCTGCATTTCACATGGCTCACTTGCTATGAAAGACAGACAGATTGGGTCACAGAAGCTATCCTTTCTTTCTATTTAGTAAGAATTTCTACTTTATCTTGAGTTCCTTTCCACTTTCCCTTAGAAGAGTTAGCTAAGGTTCAAATAGAAAGCCCAGTACTTGGAGATAATTGGGTTTTACCATCAATAAAGCATAGTACTTGAAATCTTGATGGATACATGCAGCCACTGAAAATTGGTACAATTGTGAGAGATGAAATTAGTAATACTTTGAAAATGAAGTCCTATCTCATAAACTTTCAAAGTAGTCCTCAAAATTAGCATCATAGCAACCTAAAAAACGGTAAATGTGATAATAATAGGGGAATTTCCATTCTCACACAATAAGTATGAGTTCTTCAAAAGTTAAAGTATGCATTCCAAGCTTATTAATGTTTTAAATGTTAACAAGGATTTTTAAATCAAATAGGAATGAGAAATGCATCTCTGTTTTTGATAATTCATCTATCACTAGACTAAGTAATTAGTATTCTCTCCTGTGACCTAAACGTGACTGCTATAGCTATGCAGAAATGAAATATGAGATACTTAGTGAACTCTAACATGCTTTTTAATTGCTCAGTTATACTTTTATCTAAAGATATTATATAATTCTTGTGTAATAAAATGAACAAAGAGACAGAATCTTCTTGTTCATAACAGGGCAAAGAGAAATTGGATTATAAACATATAGAAAGTCAATAAAACACACAAAGGGAATTCAGCAGTAAAATCTCTCACTTCACATGAAAATAAACTATTTGTTCATGAATTAATGCTCATTGTCAATTTCTTCCTTTTGGAGAAGCTTCTCTTAAAAACATAGCTGGAAAAATTGGGGGAGCAAGGTAGCTCAGTGGATTAAGAGCCAGACCTAGAGATGGGATGTCCTAGGTTCAATTCTGGCCTTAGATACTTCCTAGCTGTTTAACCCTGGACAAGTCACTTAACCCTATTACTTAGCCCTTATCACTCTTCTGCCTTAGAACCAATACACAGTATTGATTCTAAGATGGAAGGTAAGGGTTTAAAAAAAAACAAACAGAAAATATGAACTGTATTTTTTTAGTAGAAGAATTCTCTCCATATTGATTAACAAGAATAACAAACTTTTTTTCTTAAAAGTGCCCCAGTGAACAGGGTCCTTGGAAGCACCATGGTTGATATTTTCTCTCATGTCAGGCTAAGATTTTCCAGTCAGTGAGCTGGTTGGACAAATCTTAAAACTGTCTTCTCTTTAATTACTTTAGGTAAAACACTTCATTTATAGGCTTTTATAAGTGGAGAAAATCATGCTGCCTACAGGAAAATCATACCCTCCGACTGAATGAATATACCATTGGATTCAGAAAAAAGAAATGAAATTATATAAAACTTATGAATCCAGGCACATTATATTCAGTATTGCACATATTTAAAAATTATCCCCGAAACTGAGGCTTAATTCCATTTCTTTGGTTTAAGATGAACCTATGAAATGAATAAATTAAGCTAAACACCAGCTGCCACAGCACAAATTCAGTTCAAAGAGACTGACAAGATGCCCATGTTTCTTTAGTACCTTCATGAATTGATGTGAATATTGAGATACAAAAGTCCACTCTGCTGTTTTTGAAACCCACCATTTTTTATTATTGTTCGCTACACAAACATTTCAGATTATTCCTATTCAATCAGGAGTCAGTAAAGAATAAGGTGGTAAATAAACAATATACTTCTTTGCCATCACTGCCTCATTAAGTTTATCACTGCCTCATTAAGTTTTTTTGGCTTTGGGGCTAACTCGTGATGCTATAAAAATATGGCTTAAGGCCTTTCTGCCTTGTGTACACAACAATCATTATGGTGAAGAAATCAAATTAATGAAATATTACCAGCTTCGTACAGTGACCATGGAGAAAATTATTCAGACTTCCCAGCTTTTGGAAATATCAGAGTTCATGGACAGTTTGCATTGTAGAATCACTCAGTACTTCATGTATCTTTGCAGAAATATTTTAAAATCAGTTTTAAGTAGAAGAAATAACAGTAAAAGATGGATCCAAAATAGAACAAAATTAGATGATCATTTTCCCTGACTCTCTAAAGTTAAGAAGAGGATCTTCAGACCAGAAAATCACCCAAAGGTCAAAAGTAGCACAAGTCCTGGGTCCCCAGGGCAGAATTAAGATTCCTTGGAGAAACTCTTGGTGAATATGAATAAAGGTTAGGCTGGATATCCTTGGACCACTCTAATATGAAGCAATTTGTCTAGGTATGTTTCTGATTTTGTCCTGTTGGAGGAAGAAGAAGGTACATTTACAAGATACTGCCAAGGACTGGGACTATTTGTATATCAATGAAATTTATTAATTTCTATCTAATGCTTCTTCTACCTTTTATCACACATCTGAAATTATTGTTCATTAACTACTGATATAAATGAGACTGCCTCTGAGGTCCTTTCTTTTTTGGTAGTCAAAACATAACTTTGCAAACTGATATACTATTACCTTTTCTTGACTTCCAAAAAATTCTGACAAATGAATAATACTTAGTACATCAAACCTGATCATTTGGGTGTGCAGAAGAAGTAATCTCCTAGTTTAAATAAGGATGATGCCCTGGATAGTCATCTGGCTTTGGAATCAAGATGCCCTGAGTTCAAATTTGGATTTAGACATTTTACTGGCTCTGTAACACTGGGCAAACCACTTAATCCCTATTTGCCTTAGTTTCCTCAACCGTAAAATGGAGGTAATAAAATCATCTACCTCTCAGAGTTGTTCTGAGGATCTAATAAGATAATATTTATAAAGTTCTTAGCATGGTGCCTAGCACACAGTGGATACTATGTAAATGCTTATTCTCTTCCCCATCTTATAATCTGAGAACTACTAAAACTTGGACAACTCCTGCTGAAAATAATTCCCCCAGCCAGAAATTACATTTTGGGACAGGAATTACTTTGAGTAAAATATTTTATTTTCATTGATGTCCTCTTTAAAAAATGAATACCTTTGGGCAGCTGGGTAGCTCAGTGGAGTGAGAGTCAGGCCTAGAGACAGGAGGTCCTAGGTTCAAACCCGGCCTCAGCCACTTCCCAGCTGTGTGACCCTGGGCAAGTCACTTGACCCCCATTGCCCACCCTTACCACTCTTCCACCTATGAGACAATACACCAAAGTGCAAGGGTTTAAAAAAAATGAATACCTTTTTGAAGGATAACTTTAAAATCATCATCTCCTGGTTATATTTTTTATAGGATTGCTTTTCTCTATCAGAAAGAAATCAGTATTACAGGAGAAAACTGGAGAGGCTAGGTGACTCAGTGGATAGCAGAGTCAGTCCTGGGGATAGGAGTTCCTAGGTTCAAATCTGGTCTCAAATACTTCCTGGCTGAGCAAGCCCAAGTCACTTAAGCCTAGCCCATGCTACTCTTCTGCCTTGGAACCAATATTTAGTATTCATTCTAAGGCAGAAGGTAAAGGATTAAAAAATATAATAAAGAAAATTGACCACGGTGGAAAGAAATAGGAAGAGAGATTATTCATGGAAACTGGGAATGAGGTGAATTAAAGAGAAACTTTCATTATTCCACAGTTTCCCTTCCCTTGGTTTCATCTTTGTTTTTGTATCCACATGTCAAAGTAGGTAGCTTTATTGCTATAATATGTACCTGAAGAAAGTACAGCCTTTCTAAAATAATAATGTGAACGGCTTTTAACAATAACTTCTGTAACATTTTACATTTCCCTTTGTGCTTTGACATAGTTATAGAGTAAATTTTCATTGTAATTTCTAATTTTACAATTGCATTTGGGAGCATTTTATATTTTAGTGCCTTTTTCAAACTGGCTACACATATGAAGAAATTAGGATGCATAGGAATTAATGCCATGCAACAACTTTCATACTTATTTTAATTACTGGAATTTCAACTTCTTGATTCTACAGAAGCAGCACAATGTACCAGCTAGTGTACCGTAGTTTAGTTATGCCCTGAGGATCTTTGGATTACAGTGTCTGGAAGCTGCTACTGCTATTTTCTAGAGACAATATACTAATCAGGAAAAGGGATCAGGGAGAATGTAAGGAGATTTGTAATAATTGTTAGTTGAATAAAACTATAGAGTAACCTGGATATCTAAACAGGCACAAAGATCACAGGCTTATAGCAGGAGAAAGATGATCTCAAATAAGATGTACATTGGGCAAAATGTTTAACAGTTTCAATTTTTCTATATTTGACCCCTTAATGGATGCCCATAAATGAATATAATGTATATATATGAACATGTATATATCCATATACATATAAATATTCACATAGAAATTCATGGATGAATAATATACTAATAGAACCTCCAAAATAGTTATGATATTTAATCATTCTTTTTTTTAAGTAAGTAATTTAGAGTAGGGACAAAATTATACTTGGCACCTGGATATTTTGAAATGGTCCAATGTGGTCATTAACTCATATCGTAATCAAAGAAAAATAAAAATTTCTAGACATCAAATGGCTTAGTTTGAGGCAACAAGGATACACTGTATGTATCTGCACATACAGACATACATAGAAAAGGAAGCCACTTTATGATCCATTTATAACACAGTTTCACATATGTTGATTCATACTTAAATTGAGTCCTTCTAATAATGGGTAAATTAATACAATATATAATTATATAATAATAATATATAATATATAATATGATATATATAATCAATATATAATTGATTAGCTCTAGATTATGAAAGGTCTAAGAATTTTGTAGAAGACGGGTGTGATTATGTAAGAGTTTGGCTCTTCTTTAATACTTTAAGTATGAATTAATTTTATACGTTTAGAAATAAATATATATATTTAAGAATATGAATTCATTTTTCAGATCCCATTTGAACAAAAAAGATTGATCTATACACAAAGATTCCTTATAATTATATGTGTTGGTTGGACTGTTGGTTGCTACCCATCATATGAAATTGAAATATTTTCAATTTTTCAAAAGCATTTTTTCATTGTATTTCATTTTGTGACTACAGCTAGTAAAAAGGCTAACGTGGCAGAAATAGGTATTTAAAAATTTTTTAATACATCATTATTTCATAGATGAAGATACTTTATTGTTCTGGAGGAGATATTAAGGCATAAAGGTAGTTATTAATTTTAAACTATTTGCCTCATTAATAAACAGTTTTATTTTGCTTGCTTTTGGTAGAAGAAGAAACATAACAGAAAACTTACCATCTCCTCTTTTTCTTATAATTGAAAAAAATAAATTCATTAGCAGTCATTTATTAAGCAACTAGGATACAAAGAAAAATTAGATATAAGAAATATCTGTCATCTTTCATGTCAGATATACCCACCAGCTTCATCCAAGCACTTATAAACTGGTTGATAAAATTTATAATATAATGTAGATATCATAAAATGTCTTAGTGTAGACACTTTCCTTCTTGTCTTTATATCTCTAGCATGTAGTACATAAAGGTTTTTAATTAAGATTTGTTGAATGAATGCATGATTATATAATTTTATATTTAGAACAAGTTTTCATCTATATTATCTAATATTAGTCCATGAAATAGGAACTGTAAATAGATATACACAATCAACAAGTTAAATCAATTATTTGAGGCCACAAAGAGGATCACGTCATGACACAAAAACCAGGAATTTCTATTATATATCACATTGATTCTCAGATTATTAAGGATATCTTGCTGTCTCTACCACTAGTTGAGACTGTGAAAAGCTACTATCACTCATGTCTCTCTCTCTCTCTGTCTCTGTCTCTGTCTCTCTCATTTTGTGACTACAGCTAGTAAAAAGGCTAAAGTGGCAGAAATAAGTATTTAAAAAAATCTTAATGCATCTTTATTTCATAGATGAAGATACTTTATTGTTCTGGAGGAGATATTAAGGCATAATGGTAGTTATTAATTTTAAACTATTGTCTCATTAGTTTCTCTCTCTCTCTCTCTCTCTCTCTCTCTCTCTGTCTCTCTCTGTCTCTCTCTGTCTCTGTCTCTCTCTCTCTCTCTCTCATATAATTTTTCAGTCATATTGACCACATTTGGGGCTTTCTTGGCAGAGATACTAGAGGGATTCACCATCTCTTTCTCTAGCTTATTTTGTGTTTGAGAAACTTAGGTAATTAGGGTCAAGTGATTTGCCCTGTGTCTCAGAGGAAGATTAATCTTCCTGACCTTAAGAATGGTACTCTATCCACTGAGCCATCTAGCTGCCCATTTCACTTCCCCATATGTGTATATGTACCAAATATATATATATATATATATATATAAGATGTTATAAATATATACATAGATATAATTTACATTTTATAGCTATATATATATATCTTCTACTGGGCCAACTTTTGCTTTTAGAAATCATTGGTTTGGATTCAGTTCACTTTGGAATATATTTAAGTGTTAAAGAAAACTGGCTGATGTGCATTCTAGCCACATGGTAATTAACAGTCCCCATTTTCCTTAAATTCCTATCCACCGTCAGTAAACCAATACAACATGTCCTTCAGTGACTCGAGACTTTTCTGTTGCTAGAACCCATGTTAACCTCAATGGGCCAGAAAGTCATTTGTGAAAAGTAAGCCTGCCACAGAACAAAACATGCTGACAAGTTAGAAATTTCTATACATTACATGTGAAGAGAACAAAGCATACCTTTCACCTGAAATGCTTGTTACAAAACAAACAAACAACAACAAACCAAGCATCAGCAATCCCACTCTTCATTTAATTGCACACAGTTCATGTACTAGCTGATTTTATTTTGACAAGGTTATACAGAGTCTGTTGTGCTCTAATAAGCTTCAATGACAAAATAAGTTTTATTATTTATATCTTGGTAGGTAAGGGTGGAGAGAGAGAGAGAGAGAGAGAGAGAGAGGCAGAAGGAGGGAGGGAGGAAATAAGAACATTTTCATAATTCTCTGAATGGGCTAGAGAGATTAAAAGCAGCAACACATAAAAAGAGAAATATTGAAAATCAGATTCCAGAAGCTTAATCCTATGAGTCTTTATTCCTGGAGTAGTCAATCAGATTTGAAGATTAGCAGAAATTGC
>NC_058132.1:438115751-438174712 GCF_016433145.1 Gracilinanus agilis
TAGAAATTTCTATACATTACATGTGAAGAGAACAAAGCATACCTTTCACCTGAAATGCTTGTTACAAAACAAACAAACAACAACAAACCAAGCATCAGCAATCCCACTCTTCATTTAATTGCACACAGTTCATGTACTAGCTGATTTTATTTTGACAAGGTTATACAGAGTCTGTTGTGCTCTAATAAGCTTCAATGACAAAATAAGTTTTATTATTTATATCTTGGTAGGTAAGGGTGGAGAGAGAGAGAGAGAGAGAGAGAGAGAGAGAGAGAGAGAGAGAGAGAGAGAGAGAGAGAGAGAGAGAGAGAGAGAGAGAGGCAGAAGGAGGGAGGGAGGAAATAAGAACATTTTCATAATTCTCTGAATGGGCTAGAGAGATTAAAAGCAGCAACACATAAAAAGAGAAATATTGAAAATCAGATTCCAGAAGCTTAATCCTATGAGTCTTTATTCCTGGAGTAGTCAATCAGATTTGAAGATTAGCAGAAATTGCCCATTTGATATATGATTCAATCATTTTAAAGAGAGACAATAGATGTGCAATTATTCATGGTTCAGAAACAATGGTTTCTATGAATGATCTATGTTTTTAGTAGTAGCATTATATTTGGTAAGTTCCTGTTCATCAAGAAATCAACATTATATACATAGAAGTGTTTTATGTAATGTGGAAGGAGAGAGGGAGACAGTCAGAGATGGTCTGTAGAATCTTATGGTCTACTTTGCTTAGTAAGTGAACAAATACCTGTTCAAGGAGTGATATAAACAAAGACATAGGATATAGGAAAGATATAGGAAGATGAATATGATAGCTATAGTATACAGAAATAATTTACAAGGAAGAAAAATGGGAATAGAGAGCCAGTTTAGGTACTTAGTACAATAAATAAACACTTAAGGTCAGGAGAAATTGAATTGGGTTAGTGACAAAAAGAACTAAAAGGGAGATTAAAAAAAATAACATGGTGAAGCTTGAATCAATAGCAGTTGGTGATTAATTGGATGTAGAAATGAAAGAAGGTGGGGAAAGAAAGATGATTCAAACTTTGAGCCTGGATGATGAGAATGAGGATACCACTAATAAAAATAAGGAAGGTGGGCAAGAGGGACTAGGGATGATCATGCTGAGTTTAATATGACAGCTAAAAGTCTTGCAAACAGTTGGATGAACTCAAGCATGGGAACTATATCAGTATTGAAGATACAGAATTGTGAGTAATAAGCATTTGTATGACACCTCAACGTTTACAAAACTTTTTATGTATGTTAAATCTTTTGATCCTTAAAACAACCCCAAAAGGTAAATACTATTATTATCCCTAGCTTACAAATTAAGAATCATATCTTAAAAAAGAATTCATTACTCCCCCTCAACCTTTCTTCTTTTAAACTTCTCTATTATTGTTCATGGCCCCACCAATCTCCTAGTCATCCAGGCTCTCAAACTTATGTTATCTAAAATACCACATATCCATTCTTTTGCTAACTCTGCTACCTTCACAATATCTTTTGCATGTATACCCTTTTCTTCATTTATACAACCACCACCTAGATTCAGACTCTTATTACTTCATACCTGCACTATTGCATCACCTTTCTGATTAATCATTTTGTCATATATCACTCCCCACTGCAATATATTTACCACTTAGTGGCCAAAATGATTTCTAAAATCCTACCATTCCAAGATCTAACCATGTTCCCCTCCTCTCATCTTAAATAAATTCATGCTTCCCTACTACTTCTAGGATCAGTTATAAAATGCTCTGTTTCAGTATTTAAAGACTTTCACAAAATAGATCCTTTCTAATTTTCTAGTCTTCCATAACTTTACTCCTCTGTCACATTCTTTGTGATCCAATAAAATAGGAGGAAGCAGATAGAAAAATAATTCCCCAGAAAACTTGATATGTGACCAAGTTGAGCCAATTCATTCCAGGATCATATAAAAATGAAATTAGAGGTTAGACAATAGAGGAAAAATGAAAAAGATGTCCATATGTTTATTGCAAATTATTTTTTAATCGAGAATGGCAGAAACACCACATGTGGATTCTGTGAATATATTTGTCCCTTTTGTCATGTATGGAAAAAATGGAAACGTTTCTAAAAAAATCTAGACAAGAAGATCTAGACCAAATTAACTTTATAAAAAGGAAGCACCTGGTGGGTATAATTCATTTTTTAAGAATATTGAGAAGTTAATTTTGAAAATAATTAAAAGAGAAGGACACACTGAACAAATTGAATAAAAAACACATCAACCCTATTCATCACCCCCAAAAGGTGCCTGGGGATTATTATCATTTATCAAACCATATGTTTACTTTCTCGTTTCTACAAAATTTTTATGTCAATGATCTACCCATGGTTTGAAAGAAAGTATTCTTGATGAAAATTTGAGAAAAGAACAGATAGGTTTTCAAAAGTGACATTCTACAGTAGATCAGATTTTACAGTCACACAATCAAAGAAAAATACAAAGAATTAACATCCTGTTGTGTCTACTATATGCTGACTATAAACAGATATTTGATTCATTATCCCAACATGCAACCTCAAAGTCTTTCTTGAAAAAATAATTTCCCATACATACATGGCTTTGGCTTTACTATAATTTTTGATAATTACAGTAAAGCCAACTTTGTTGTATAATCATCTGATTATTATAAAAAGTGAGGTACAATGTATGCTCAACAAAAGTATTTGCTACTGTAATGAATCATGTCTAACATAATACATTTGAAAAAAGATATTCCTGTAAATTGCCAGGTCCTTTGGTTGGTCATACTCATAGCTGACATTGTGCTAATTACATCAAGAATTTGAACACTGCAAAGTCCCATAAATGAGATCTATAACCACTCAAAAGAGTGTAGTCCAACTATTCATATAGGAAAAATAAGAATATATAAAGAAGGAAGGAATGTCTAAAGTCCAGAATTTTTGTCTGGTTGTGCCATCATTTGGTTGAATGAATAGCCTATAAACCTATCACTCCCTACATCTTAGAAAGAAACTTTAATGAAAAGTAAACTGGCCCCAGAATGAAATAGGAGATGGAAACTTGGATTTCATCTGGAAAATTATACAGTCCTTTTGATACCCCAAATTCTCCTTAAAACAAGAAAAATAAAATTTTAGCATTACCATTTTTGGATGTAGCATAGCTGTGAATAATGGAAGACAGTGATACCTGAGGAATCAATATTGAGGATTAAATATAGAACAGTGCATGATAGTACAAATAGTAATTTTGTCAGCAATGGCTTTTATGTAAAAAAGGACATAAAAGATATATAAAAGATGAATGAGTTGAAAAGTAATTTGCCAGTTGTGTGATGACAATAAAAAAAATAGCATACAAAATGCCTTTGCGCTATATTAGTGCCCACATGATACTTATAGCAAGTTTCACGAGCATGTTGAACATTTTGGACAATATGAACAAGTTTCTCACAGGCTGAGAAAAGCATGGATGAACCTATGATCTGGACTATTGAAGAAAATACTTGCCAAGATGAGTTTATAGATCCCTTTATGTAATGAAAAACAAATAAATTTGACACTTATGATTGGTCAAGATACAAAATCACAGCCCATGATTCAGAACATGGTTCTCTAGGTTTTTTGTCATATAATTTTAGCAAGCAGGTTTTCCTGAGAAGGCTGGGAGAATTTGAATTTTCTTTTCCCATTCAAATGGGTTATGAGTATTGAAGAATCTTTCCAGTGCTTATCTTTATAAAGTATATCAGGACTTTAAATAAAGAAACTACATCCCCAAACATACCCTTTTTTCTGTTCTGTACAAAAAGAACCAGGAAATCTCCATTTGCGTCCCTCTAAGCATCCCAATCTCTTTTTAGACATCCAGTCAGAAAGAAAAACCAGTTATATATGACAGTGACAAACTAAAGCTATAAATACACACAGGCTATTTATTATAGAGTGTCAGATTTATATTGATTAACAACCTAACATTCGCTAATCATTGACTTTTTCAACCTTCTTTTATATTGAGTATGTGCTATGTGTACAGGGTAGCTTTAGTTACCCTACGTTATTATGTTTGTATTCAGCTCAGAGATATTGAGGAATTTTGTTAAATATGAAAACCACAACTTAATGGTAATTCTCCTATAATCAGAATAAAAATATATTTCATTACAATTAAAATTCTGTGGGCAAGAAAACTAAAAAAATTATTGCCATATATCAGTCCTTTCATGATAACTTCAACTATCAACTAATGTTTAATAAAATGTTAATGAGTTTCTACACCTTCCTGTTGAAATGTCTTCTTGCATTTACTACTGTATGGGGATACATAAAACTTCTTATTAAAATAGTAAGCCTATGTGAGTCTCTCTAATTCAACCACTCATGAAAAACTATTCACCTTGCATCTGATAATCTAATCTGCTTTAGACACTGTTAAGTAGGGTTTTTTCTCCCCAACATATGGTCTGCTAAAAATTTCAGAAATTGTTTCTTTAGAAATTCATAAATATGATTCAATTAATAAAAGTGTTATTAGCGTTATGACAACTATATTATGATCAATTACTTAGAAACTCAGAAATGATTATCATACTAATGATAGTCAAATATTCAATAACATAGATAAAAGATTCATTTTTCTATTTGACAAGCGCTGTGCTAAGTGCTGGAGAAAGAAATAAAAGCAAGCAAGATAGTCTTAAGTAGCTCACATTTTAAGCTTATGGCAAGATGAGAAAACATAAAAGGGAGCTGAAAATGGGAGAGAGAGGAAAAGCACTCACAAATAAAAAACTGGTTGGAGATAAACAGGATGTACTGTGGAGACCTAGAACTGAGCAAACTAAGACCAAAGCTAGTTTATCAAACCCCAAAGTTTTTCAGAAGCAAGGTAAAAAATGCTTGTAGGAATGAAGTACAGATGGTAACCAGAGTACAGTCCAGTGGGGAAGGTTGTGCTAGAGATACCCAGGAGATCCTGTGGAGGTTGAGAACTGAGAAAAATAAGGATAAAGGTAGTTTATTAAAACTTCTTGTTTCTGAGGTCATCCTAAATAGATATTTCCTTTAGAAATGAAACATCTGAGTAATCTGTTCTTTTCTAGTAAAATTTTCCACAGAGTAGTTTGAGAATTATTTAACCATCTAAAGTATCATTTTTGGTAAGAACATGTTTTGTCTATATTCCTTGACTCTTCTGTACATGTAGAGAAGCTTGAAAAAAAATAATATTCATTCTTTTCTAACTCATAGACTAAATGTTGAATTTTTCAGGTATTTTTCCAAGCCAAGGTGTTTTTATGCAAAAAAAATTAATAGTATGTGATTACAAAAATATGTCAATAAAGAAACATATGAACAAAAAGTAGAGCAAATAATGTGGCAAGGGAATAAGATACCTGATAAAGCAAATCCAAATGCTTCATTGGTCACTTTAGGATATCAAGAAACAAATGTATATAAATGAAGCCCTCTTTAGCAAATTTAAGAAAGAATGTGAATGCATCACACAGGTAGACAGCATGGATATGTTCTTGTCTAAATTTATTGAAGACAATGCTTTCACTGATAAAATTACAGATCCATTTAAATATTTGAGGAATTAATTTAGAATAATATCTGGTAGCATGTTGTATGTCATTGTTTTTTGATATTCAGACAATTACAGATTTCCCCCTCAATATTGTTTTTTTCAATTTCATAATGGGAAAAAATAAAAATATATATACAATTATATTAATAGAAATCTGTCCCAAAAATCACAATGTAACTACATTTACCATTTTAGGATCCTTTAGCTACTTGCATGTTATATTTACCAAAATTTATATTGGAGAAATTTGGTTCTGCATTTTTTTACCAAAAAGCAAAATAGTAAAAATACTGCTCAAACTTTTTATATGATGAATAGTCTCTAGCAAAGGTATAAAATCCAATATATAACATATCTTCATACTTCTGTATCCATTCTAATGTAGAAAAATCCATAATAAAGTACCATTCTTTGGAAAGTATTATTATAAATAGAGATATTTCAAATAGAAACTGCAATAAAATTGTCCCAGTTAACTTATTCCTGAAGAATGTCTTATGAAAGTATGGCATCTGCTTTTAAGCTCTACAATCTGTACAAAGTAGAAATCTTGATTACTTAGAAGAATCATTCTTTTAGATAAAGTTAGTGCATGGTATCTATAAATATAAAGTGAATGATGTTGGAAACACTTAACCTAAAAGAAATACTAAGGAATAATAACAGTAATTAAGTTAGTAAGAATAAAACTTATTCACATATACTAAAGTTAGTCCAAGAACTTGACTAGGAGAAAATGAAATCCTTCTACACTACATTTAATTCAAAAACATATTAATTATTTTTTTACCTATCAGTCTGGCCTAGAGAAAGGAGTTTATGATACTCCAATATTTAACTTATCCCTATAATTTTATATGATTTCTGCCTTTTAAAATATCAAACCAACTAAAAACTTGAAAACATCAAATAAGTTTATTACAAGTCGGCTAACAGGTAAAGCACTTCTTTAATAATTGGAGAAAAGGTATCAAGAGTTCCATTTTATGTTAAAATAATTAGGCAATTGTTTTACTTATTTAAAAAGAAAATTATTTCATTATTTGGAAATATATTGAGCAGCTGATTTTCAAAATCCAAGTTCCTACCAATGTGTATAGCTCTATAGAACTAGAAAATTTTAACCCACAACAAAGTTTTATTTCAAACAAAGCAGTATATTCTGAGTTCTAAGAATGAGGCAGTACAACTGCTATGGGAAGATTTATTTTAAGATGTACTGGAATCTAAATCAGCGTTCAGCAGCTAACAACTATACTTTAAATGAATTGGATGGTACAGAAGTTAAAGAGATTGAAAGAAAGCAGTAGGATCAAGTTAGTAAATTTGCATGTTCAAATACATAGAATTAAATTTATTCATACACTCTGAGTTCTGAGTGTATTCTCAGAACCCATAACACTGGAGGATAGTGTTTTATGCATTCATTTAACAAATAATTATTAAAGACATATTATGGGCTTCCGGTTAAGATGGCAGCAGAGTAAGAAGCAGCTGCTCGATCTCTCCTGACCGAAGCATACAGAACCCCTCAAAGGGAAATAAAAACGAGTCCAGAGGAACAAAGGAACCCCACAACAGGGCGCAGCATTGAAGGTATGCAGAATGGGGCATTTCCACGCTATAAAGGGATGAAACAGCTCTCACTAAAAGGGGAGAGGAAGAAGCCCCTCCCCCACCCCCCACCCCCTACACTTCGCACAACGCCAACGCACAAGTGGGAAAACAGGACTGGGGCAACCAGATAATCACTGGCAGCCCAGGGGCTTGTACCTGTGTGCTGCAAGACGAGGGACCCCAGATGGCTGGCGGGGGAGGGGGCACGAACAGACTTTCCCAGAGTGTCCATGTGGGTGAAGGCACCGCCTTGGGCCACGACAAAGGCCCCTAAAACATGGCCTTTCCCAAGCGCTGAAGGCATCCCCTCAGGTGCGAATAAAGACCTCCAGCCCACTGACTTTCACTGCCTTCTGCAGGGGTGAAGGCAGGGCCCTAAGAGCATCTGCACAGGCAAAGGCAGTGCCCTAGGCTTGAATAACGATCTCCAGCCCAGGCTTGGACCTCCAGTGAGGACCCAGTTCAGACCAGAGCGTGGAAGCAGCCCCAAAGGCTGCTGAAGGAACCTCGGGCAGAGGGGCAGACCAGGAACTACCAGGAGGCCTGACCCCGAGGACAAGGAGACCGGAGCCCCCGGAGCTTGCAAGGCCCAGGCAGACCCTGAGTGCAAAGAAAAGCTGAAAAGGGGCGGGGCCAACAATGGCCAGCAATAAGGAAGTGCAGAAGAAAAAGACCATCAAGAGAAACTCTGGAACACTGGAAACTTCTACACAGAGAAAATCCAGACAACAGAGGAGGGAAAACAAAAATCCAAACCTCCCCCCAAAAATGAAAGCTGGTCACAAGCTATGGAAGAGTTTAAAAATGAAATGCTGAGGAAGATGGAAGAAATCTGGCAAGAAAATAACAGTTTAAAAGGCAGAATTTCACAATTGGAAAGTGAGACAAGACAACTGAAGACCAAAAATGACCAGATTGAAAAGGAAAACCAAAACATTAAAGCCGAAAACCAGTCCTTAAAGGCTAGAATTGAACATTTAGAAACCAATGATCTCTCAAAACAACAAGAACAAATAAAACAAAGTCAAAAGACTGATAAAATAGAAGGAAACATGAAATATCTCAATGAGAGAGTGACAGACCAAGAAAACCGATCTAGAAGAGACAACTTGAGAATCATTGGTATTCCAGAAAAGGCAGAAATTAATAGAAACTTGGACTCCATACTTAAAGAAATTATTCAGCAAAATTTCCCTGAAGTTCTACAACAAGAGGGCAATATAGACATTGAAAGGATCCATAGAACACCCTCTACACTGGACCCAGAAAAGTCAACACCCAGAAATATAATAGCGAAATTAAAGAGCTTTCAAGTTAAAGAAAAAATCTTACAAGAAGCCAGAAAGAGACAATTCAAATATCAAGGAGCACCAATAAGGATCACACAGGATCTGGCAGCCTCCACGCTAAAAGACAGAAAGGCTTGGAATACGATATTCAGAAAGGCAAGAGAGCTGGGCCTTCAGCCACGAATCAACTACCTAGCGAAACTAACCATATACTTTCAGGGGAAAGTATGGGCATTCAACAAAATTGAAGAATTCCAAGGTTTTGCACAAAAGAGACCGGACTAAATGGAAAGTTTGACACTCAACCACAAACATCAAGAGAAAGATGAAAAGGTAAATAAGAAACAGAGGGAAAAGAAAGAAAACTCATAGTCTTTTAAGCTTGACTCTTTAAGGGCATAAATAAGATCTAATTATCTGTATTACTAGGTGGAGAAATGCTATGTATAATTCTCTGTAGTGAACTCTATACACTATTATAAAATTCACTATTATAGCAACCAGAAGAATAATTCATAGGAAGAGGACAGGATACTAAATGGTCTAAGAAGACATGGGGGCTGGGAAAGAGGGGAGGAATAGTAGGGGACACCAAGAAAAATCCGAGTAAATAAGAAAAATAAGATATTCTATTACACACGAAGAGGGCGTGGGAAGGGGAGGGGATAAATACTACCATAAGAAGGAGAGGAAGAGAGCATAATCGAACCTTACTCTCAGTGTAATCAACCTGGAGAAGGAAGAGTAGCTTTATTATCCATCCTGATAAAAAACTCTATCTAACCCTACTGAGAAAGTCAGAAGGGATAAACCAAAGGGAGCAGGGGAGTGGGGAGGCCAAAAAAGGGAGGGGAGAAGAAGGGGGAGGGAATTCATTTGATCTTTAAAAAAAACAAAAAGAAGGGAACAACAAGGGAGGGGACAGAAAGGGAAGTCAATCAAGGGAGGGGAGAAGGCATACCGGCTTAAAGCAAACCACTGGTGTAAAAGAAAATAGTGTAATAAGAAGGAGTGGGTCTAGGGGAGGATACAAAAATGTCAGTGAATACACAACTAACAATTGTAACTCTGAATGTGAACGGGATGAACTCACTCATAAAACGGAAGCAAATAGCAGAGTGGATCAGAAACCAAAATCCTACCATAGGTTGTCTACAAGAAACACATATGAGGTGGGTAGACACACACAAGTTCAAGGTTAAGGGTATGAGCAAAATCTTTTGGGTATCAAATGAGAAAAAGAAGGCAGGAGTGGCTATCATGATCTCTGACAAACCAAAGTAAAAATAGATATGATTAAAAAAGACAGGGAAGGTCATTACATCCTGATTAAAGGCAGTATAAACAATGAGGAAATAACACTGCTCAATATATATGCACCAAGTGGTATAGCATCCAAATTCATAAAGTAGAAATTGGCAGAGCTCAAGAAGGAAATAGATCCCAAATTAATTTACCTATTTAGTGCCATACCTATCAAATTACCAAAAAACTTCTTTACTGAATTAGGAAAAACTACAACAAATTTCATTTGGAATAACAAAAGATCAAGAATATCAAAGGAAATAATGAAAAAAAATGTGAAGGAAGGGGGCCTAGCAGTACCAGATATCAAACTATATTATAAAGCAGCAGTCATTAAATCAATATGGTACTGGCTAAGAGATAGAAGGGAGGATCAGTGGAATAGACTCGGGGTTAATGATGTCAGCAAGACAGTGTATGATAAACCCCAAAAGCCCAACTTTTGGGACATGAATCCACTATTTGACAAAAAATGTTGGGAAATTTGGAAAACAATATGGTAGAGATTAGGTTTAGATCAACATCTCACACCCTACACCAAGATAAATTCAGAATGGGTGAATGACTTGAATATAAAGAGGGAACCTATAAATAAGTTAAGTGAACACAGAATAGTATACTTGTCAGATCTCTGGGAAAGGAAAGATTTTAAAACCAAGCAAGAGTTAGAGAAAATTACAAAATGTAAATTAAATGGTTTTGATTATATTAAACTAAAAAGCTTTTGTACAAACAAAAACAATGTAGTCAAAATCAGAAGGGAAACAACAAATTGGGAAAAAATCTTTATAACGAAAAACTCTGACAGGGGTCTAATCCCTCAAATATACAAGGAGTTAAAGCAATTGTATAAAAAATCAAGCCATTCCCCAATTGATAAATGGGCAAGAGACATGAATAGGCAATTTTCAGGCAAAGAAATCAAAAGTATCAAAAAGCACATGAGAAAGTGTTCTAAATCTCTAATAATTAGAGAAATGCAAATCAAAACAACTCTGAGGTATCACCTCACACCTAGCAGATTGGCTAAAATGAAAGAAGGGGAGAGTAATGAATGTTGGAGGGGATGTGGCAAAATTGGGACATTGATGCATTGCTGGTGGAGTTGTGAAATAATCTGGCCATTCTGGCTGGCAATTTGGAACTATGCCCAAAGGGCTATAAAAGACTGCCTGCCCTTTGATCCAGCCATACCATTACTGGGTTTGTACCCCCAAAGAGATCATAGATAAACAGACTTGTACGAAAATATTTATAGCTGCGCTTTTTGTAGTGGCAAAAAACTGGAAAATGAAGGGATGTCCTTCAATTGGGGAATGGCTGAACAAATTGTGGTATATGTGGGTGATGGAATACTATTGTGCTAAAAGGAATAATAAACTGGAGGAGTTCCAGGCGAACTGGAGAGACCTCCAGGAAGTGATGCAGAGGGAAAGGAGCAGAGCCAGAAGAACATTGTACACAGAGACTGATATACTATGGTAAAATCAAATGTAATGGGCTCCTGTACCAGCAGCAATACAATGACACAAGACAGCTCTGAGGGATTTATGGTAAAGATGCTATCCACATTCAGAGGAAGGACTGCAGGAGAGGAAACATATAAGATAAACAATTGCTTGAATGCATGGGCTGAGGCGGACATGAATGGGAAATAGACCCTGAACAAGGACACATGGTACAACCAGTGGAAATGTGCGTTGGCCATGGGTGGGGGGAGATCGGGGGGTGAAGGGGAAAGTAGGGGCATAAAGTATGTAAACAGATTAAAAATGAATATTAATAAATGTCTAATAAAAAAAGACATATTATGAACAAAATACAGCTTTAGTTGTTTGCAGATTTAGCATTTCTGTTTAAAGTGATCCCTATATAGAGACTTTTTCATCTAATGAATCTCATCAGTTTTCTCTCCACTTCCCTTGCCATCTAACATCTTTTTAATAAAGCATGTCACACTCAATAAGAAGAAAGTGTAAGAATCAGTGAATATGAAATATACATTTTTAAAACATGGCCATTCCTTTACAATGTTTGTCAAAAACTCATTCTATTTAATTACCATGGTGGTCACACTGCAGGCAATACCAGAGCTTTCCCCAGTGATTAATGTAGCTCCACAAAGTTTTTAGAAAGTTGCTTTCTTAATTTAACTGGCTGAGGAATATTTCTTCTGTTGAAAAACAGGTATAATAAACATCAATAATCAAGATGAGTGAGTGATAACATGTTAGATTTTAAAAATATCTCCAGTGTAGAAAATCCAGCAGGTAGAATCTGAAATGGAGTGATTTATCAGAAGCAAAGTAACAGTGAACTTTTGGTGTGACTCAGAGAATTTAACTGAGTGTATGATGGGAAACTTTAATAGTAAAATAATCTATCAACCAACCTGAAAAAGGGACTATTGTGGTAAACACATGAAATCAAAACCTTAGCAGAGTAATTACTAGTAATTTATGAACTCTGTTTCTAAATTGCCTCGCTTGGTAAATTACATGCCTATTTACTCTAAGATAGAATTTGAATCTACCTTAAGTAAAACTAAGGTCTTCTAGAATATGTCAACAACTCCAGGCTTTTAGTGATTTTCTTTGTTGTTCAATTTTGTAACATGATAGGTTCTGAGACAAAAGCTGACTGATTTTTATTACTCTTGGTATTACATCTGACCTTTTTCTCCTTATATAGAAAGTTACTGTCTTAGGTAGATTCAAATCTTGAAAAAATGAATATACTGAATTTGGAATATAATGTCACAGATATATTTCTATCCTTGGCTACTCTCTTTTTAGTAATTCATCAGCATAATTGACTCATTAAGGCCTTGGGAAATAAATGCTGTCATTGAAACATCTACCCCATTAACTACCAATGATTGTAATTCTAAAATTTTAACTATTTCAGAACATTAACTATTAAATTATATAAATACATATATATATGTATATATTTAAATGATTCTGCTGATATGCTAGTTCCAGGGAACTATACAGAAGATGTCACCAGCTAACGGGGTAAGAACTACAAGGAGAACAATCACATCAACAGAACCATGTAATTTTAAAATATTCTTGGGGAGGAAGAAATACAAATATATTACCTCCTTTTAAAGTTACGAAAGTCTTTTTTCATCCTATTTCCTTTCATTAAGTTTGCTTAAAAGAAAAATTATTTAACATGCATATTCATTGTTAACATTATTTTCTTTGATTTAATATGGTGGTGTTGCTTTTCTTTTATTTACACATGTGTGTCTTTGTGTGTTTTTTGTCTTCTTTCTGACATGGCATGTTTTATTTTACTTCCCCTCTGTGAGACCCTTTAAATGGTCCAATTTGGGGGAAAATAGAATTCTTGTCATTTGAATTTCACTCTTTGATTATAAGAAAAATAATTCTTTTAAGTTCCAAACAATTCTAAAGTTTTCCCTCTTCTGTTGGAGCATTAAAATGAGTGATATAATGCCAAGAATTGTGGTGAAATATTTTACCTGAAATAGCCCATTAAAGCAAATTAATTTTAAACTTATATGTAATATATATGTACATATAATTTGAACCATGATTATGTTTCTTTTCTTTGCACGATATTATTTTGTTTTACGTTTTGTTTTTTCCACTCACCAGATATTTCCAACACTTTGCTTTCTACCACTATCATCCCCTCCCTTACCACTGCAACAGTCACAACTTCTGTTCCCATATCAGCCACTACAACCACATCTTCAACAACCAGCAGCAGAAGAGGTATAGTATGCTTCTTTTGTTTTGGCCTGGAAAACATGAGAAAATGAAGAAGTGTAGTGGTTCAAAAAAGAGCAGAAAACTGGAAAGATGAGATTTTAGAAATAGAAAATAACTTTATGAATAACCACCAAAATTATTGTTCATTATTTAAATTTGATTAAAAAGACAACACATTTTATTTTCCTACCACCATATATGAAACTTCAACCAGTTTTGAGGTCAGAAAACTTGTATTTTATTTCAGAGACATGGTGTGCTGTTTTTATATAAAATGCATGTCAATTCCAAATATATGGTGATACTTTTTTTTACATAAAGGAAAACAATAAGATTTTGAATTGTAAAGGAGGTTTTCTCTTGATACTTTCATGATTATTTAATGAATTTTAATTCTCCTGAAACCAGATTCAAATTCCCACAGGGATGAATTTGTTCCGAAGGAGATGCAGTCTCTAAGATATCCTGTGTAGTTCTTTTCTCTGAGTCCTCAAAAGCCTACTTCAGAGTGACTCACTGGGTGCCTTTCCTTTCTACTTATATAAAATATGGTTGTCCTAGAGTGTTTTGCAGTGTTTGTCCCCATGAGTTTTCCCTGCCACTAGCTTAATGAGAAGGATTATTATCACTTTTCTCTGAAGGAAAGCTACCTCGGGAAGTATGGTTTGAGAATTTTACTGAACTTTAGGGATATAATAGATCAATTATAATGTGAGTAAAGAAAATAAAGTATTCCTTGGCATTCAGCCAAGTATCACTAGGTGGTGAAGTGATGGGTCGAGTTTGTTTAAAAAATATTAGGGGGAAAGTTGCTTTTGAAATTAATCTTAGCACATTATATTCTAAACCTTTTTCTCATTCTCAATTAAATGTTTCTGTCTCATTTGTTGTCTATTTTGTCATATTGACTCACTAATATGTTTTAAACTTATCATTTTCACTTTGATATTGTTGGATATGTTTCTCCGTTTATTAAATCTTTTTTTTCCATTCCTAATTAAACTATTTGGGCAGTTATATCCACCTAAACACAATGCCTTTCTTTGCAGGGTTGATTTTTTTCCTTCCTTTTATAAAAGTTTGCCTTACTTGAATTAATACATTCTTGTGATTTGTTTCACTTTGTGGAATTGTTAATTTCCTGCTTTTGATTCAGGAAAACATTCCAATTAGAATAAATAGACAAGGGGGCAGCTGGGTAGCTCAGTGGAGTGAGAGTCAGGCCTAGAGACAGGAGGTCCTAGGTTCAAACCCGGCCTCAGCCACTTCCCAGCTGTGTGACCCTGGGCAAGTCACTTGACCCCCAATGCCCACCCTTACCAATCTTCCACCTATGAGACAATGCACTGAAGTACAAGGGTTTAAAAAAAAAGATTAAAAAAAAAGAATAAATAGACAAATTGGTCAACAGATAAATATATATGTGTATACATATATTCAATTCTTAGATTGATTTCATATTACAGTACATTTATGCTGAGACTAGTGACTAGAATAATGACAGAACTACTTCAAACTGCCTACAAATTTATTTTAATATGACTAATTATGGTTTATCCAAACTATACTGTCACATATGACATCTTTCAAAACCTGGTTTTTAGCTGGAAGTTAAGATAAAATGAAAGTGGAAAAATGGGTAAGCAGACATTTTAAAACATTTAAATGTTTTCTATTTATTTGCTTTGTTACTAATGATTTATTTTATTTAATGGACATTGTGGACTTCAGTCAATGCCATCACAATTTTTATTTGTCTGTGTCTAGATATGAAAATAGGTGGCAATTTTAATATTTGGCTTGTTGGTTGATTTGAGGGAAGAAAAAAATGAATTGAAACCTAGTTATTCTGAACACAAAATGACTATTCACAAAATATAGGACTACTTGTCTAGTTTGAGTTCATTTTTTCCAAGCTAATTTGCCTTTGTAATCTTTAGTTAGTAAAGTTCTTTACTATAATAACTGTACATATTTCCATAGAAAGCAACTTCTGAAGTATTCTCAAAATACATTGGTCCCACTGAAAGTGCACACGGAGCTATCATTGTTTCTCCATAAAAATGAAATTAATAGTATCTTTCCCATAATTCAGTGGTATTTTGCACAGGTTGTGACTTCAAGTTACTTGTGAAGATACAATACTTTCTCAGTTTTTAAACATTACTACCATAAGCCTCAAGAATGCTGTTGAGGGCATTAACATGTAAAATTTTTCTGTCCTATTAAATTCCCTCCAAAAATGAGTAGTTGTGTGATTTTTTTTGCTAGTGGAATTGGCTCCAATATATATTTTTCCAAAACATTAAACACATTGAAATGAAATATGATTATATAATTTCAAGGGGTAATTTGTCTGATCTATTTCAAAAGAAAAAAATGACACCAGAGATCGTTAATGTGTGAATATCTACCATCACCTGTCCTATTTTAAAGAAGTAGCTTGATAGGGAATGTTACTAAATCCACCTGCATCATTAATGTTCTATTTAATATAATTGAGTCTGAGTCATCCTCCTAGTCATACATTGTGACTTTTACACTGTATGCCTCAAAAGTTAAGTGGCATTTCTTTGCTTAGGCATTACCCATTAACTTAGAGCTTTTAAGTGCAATTTGATGTTTGAAAGGAAGGTATTGCCTTATAAATTAGCCAAAGACATTTCAAAGTCACATAGAAGAAAAAAAATTAGAATAGATAAAATTAAAGAAAAAGAATACTACCAAGTTTCTAGCTTTTAAAAATCCCTTGTTCTTATGGAAATTAGCTACTATAATCTAAATAATTTGCTTCGTATAGCATTTAAAGTAAATCTTTCCTAAGTGCAGATACTGTTTTATACATGTATATTTAATAAATGAATACAAATGAATCACTGTTAATGTTTCCATTTTTACTCTTGAACTGTTAATATCACTGCTTGATTTCATTTTAGTTTTAAAAAATCAAATACCATTTTAAAACAAATTTAAGAATTTATAGCTGTGGCTACACTGGAAGTCAAAAGGAAATGAAGCAAATTGACACAATCAAACTTGACTAATAATAACTATATGACAGTCTTAACATTTAACTATTTAAAAACATCCATAATATGTAAAAATCAAGGTATTTTGAAGGTTATGGGAAAAGTGAAAATGCCAAGGAAATAGGAAGAAAAGGAAGAGAAAGGTGAAAGGAGAAGGAATGAGAGAGATGAATAATAATGAGGGAGAAAAAGAAAAGCCACAAAAAACCAAATATTTAAATCTCAGAGTTAGAAGAAAAACTAAAAGTTTTCCACATTATTATAAAGAAAGCAGAAGATAAATAGCATCTTTCTTTAAGTAGGATAGCCGAAATAGAGAACGATGTTATATTCAAGATAGTAATGACAAATGAATAAATCCATGACTTTAATAATCACATTTTATTTTTATTTTGTCATGAAATTATAGGTATCATCACTTGATTGTGAAATTATTCAATACAATTAAAAAGAAAATTATAATCTATTTATTTCAAATGTTATAATTTAAATAAAGGTTATTTAAAGTTATGTACTTGAAGTAAGGAGAATAAATCTAAGTATGAAAACCAGCTCTGACACCAGCTCTGTGCTCTCAGATGAGTCATTTAACTTCTGCAACTACCTTACAAATTGAGAACTCTTGCTAGCCTTAAAATTGAGTTAACAGCCATTTATGAAAATATCAGTCATTTATGCTTTTGCTAACATAACATGAAACTTAAAGATTAAAAGGAGGGATAAAAAAGGGCTTCCCATGTAAAATGAAGTAGTCACAAAAGTATGGAGAATGGTAGATGAGCTTAAGCTTAACATGACCATGAGAACCTTGTTCATAGAGACAGATACACTATGGCACAATCGAATGTAATGGACTTCCCTACTAGCAGCAATACAATGATCCAAGACTTTTCTGAAGGACCTATGAGAAAGAACACTATCCACATCTAGAGAAAGAACTGTGGGAGCAGAAACACAGAAGAAAAACAACTGCTTAATCACATGATTCTATGGGGATATGATTGGGGATGTAAACTCTAAATGATCACTCTTGTGCAAATATCAATAATATGTAAATAAGTTTTGATCAATGACACAAGTAAAACCCAATGGAATTACACATTGGGTATGAGTGGGGAAAGAACATGAATCATATAATAATGGAAAATTTTTCTTAATTAATCAGTAAAAAAAAATAATAATAAACATGACCATGATCTTCCCCCCTGGTATACGAGTAAAGGATTCCACGAAATAATAATTATATGAGAATGATTTAAATTGAGAGGTCTGATACGAAATTGTGTTTCATTCTAGAAATAATTGTGATTTAAAATGGTTTGAAGATTACTGGCTATTTTCCTATTCTTTCCCTAAATGAGGCTTATTCTCATCTTGGTAGTTTGGTTATTCTAGCAGATATAATTGTTTAGGTTTTTAATGGATGTAATTGCTAGAATCACTCTGCCTTGCTCCAAAGTCATCAAATATGCCTAGAATTGGGAGAAGAGGACTCCTTTCCAGTTATTTATGTGGCCAAAGGATTTAACTTTAACTTCATTATTTTTCCTTCTAATGACTAGTCTGTATTAAATTCATTAAGTATTGACTAATTTGCTGTCCTTGCTGTCCAAGGGTTTCTTAAAAGTATCCTCCAGCACCACAATTTGAAAGCATCAATTCTGTGGCACTTCACATTCTTATAGTCCAACTCTCACAGCCATTAGTTACTACTAAAAATACCATAGTTTTATTTATATAGACCTTTGTTGGCAAAGTGACATATCTAATTTTTAGTGCACTAACAAGATTTACTACATCTTTCATCCAAGGAGGAAATGTCTTTTAATTTCATGACTGTAATTACTGTCTGCAGTGATCTTTGAGAACAAGAATATAAAATCTAACACTACTTTCATTTCTCCTCCCTCCATTTATCAGCAAGTGATGGGACCAGTTGCCATGATTCTAATTTCTTAGTGTTACACTTCAAAACAGCTTTTATATTCACCTCTTTTACCTTTGTCAAGAGTCTTCTTGATTCTTCTTGATTTTTTTGCTATCAGAGTGGCATTATCTGAATATTTGAGACTGCTGATATTTCTCCCAGCAACTTTAATTCCAGCTTTTGACTTGTCTAGCTTGGCATTTTGCATGATGTACTCGGCATGCAAGTTAAATAAATAAGATGACAATATACAACCTTGTCATGCCCTTTTCCCCAATATTAAGCCAACTAGTTGTTCCATGTTCATTCCCACTGTTGATTCTTGAGCTGCGAACAGGTTTCTTAGGAGACAAATAAAATGATCTGGTACTCCACAAATGACTCTGGCACTGTCTCTTTGAGGACTTGTCACATTTTGTTGTGATTCATATAATCAAAAGCTTAAGTGGAGAGTATCTTTTTCTGCTCCACTTTTTAGGGAGACCTTATACATAAGCAGTGGAAAGAGAGAGTTCAAGAAAAGGAACTAGATTTAATGGCCAGATTCCTACAAAACTGTACCATATCCATCCAGAGTGAATGTCTTCTTTAGTGGAAGAGAGCTAGATTTTATGGTTCCCACAGGCATTTCTATAGTTTGATACTTCCCAATACAGTGGCCAATCCTCTTTGTTAAAGTTTTAATGCCAATTAGATTGTAACACTTTGAGAATAGGAATTGTCTCATTCATTATTAATTATACATAATAGGCTCTTAATAAATACTGTCTGATTAATTTATTATCCTCCTTCCTCCATGGAACCCAAACAAAAATTTTTCATTGTACATGTTTTTTTATCAGTGGACACATTAGGAGTGAGTGGAAGCAAATGTGTCACTTGTGAAAGGGCCCAGCACTAAGGAAATAATATGTACAATATTCTACAATATGGAATGTTTTGCTTTCTCCCTCCTAAGAAGGAGGCAAATCAAAACAAACAAAAACATCTAGTCTTCTCCTCTCCTTACATTTCTGTCTTCTTAACTTATTATTTACACAAGTGCTATTTTAAGAGGTAATTTGATTCTCCAAATTTTAAAACCATAAAAATACCATAGAAATTGAAAGGAGTTAGAGAAATTATAGCTGATGTTGGCAATAGTTGTTTTGACTAGCAGCACTCTAAGGACAGAAGCCTAGGCAAGCAAGGAAGGAGGAGCTTAAGATGGAAAAGCTCCTACCTAAGGTATAACAGATTCACTCAACATCATTTCTCAAAAAAAAAAAAAAAAGTTGTACTTTAGCACTTTGTCACAATTTCCTATAATAGGAACTCACAAGTCAGGGGGCACACAAAATGGATTATCATATTTTTTCCCAGAAATCTCTCTTATAACAAGTTTTATATTACTAAACAGCTAAATTCTGGGACAAAATATGCCATTGATTTCTGAGTCTGAGGTCTCTATGATGATAATCATAGCATGGTTGCCTAAGAGGCAAAGGTTAAATTTTTATTATTATTATAAAAGAAAAATAAAGATTTACCAGCATTCTGAAATCAAAGCTTAATGAAGAGAATATATTTAAACCAAATAACATATATATATATGAAGATATATATATACACACACACACACACACACACACACACACACACACACACACAATACCACTTTGAATGTAGAGAATGGTAGAAACTAGTACAGATCATATAGGGTTTAAAAACAACATCTATAGTTAGTGATATACTCTAATAACAAGATAGAAATATATATCAGAAGCTTGTTATCTTTCATCAATTAATGGATGATAAACATCTAAACTACAAATAAAGAACTCATCAAGCCTAGGGAATTCAATCTACAAATTACTGTGGAACAAGAACTTTATCACTGTAGGAAATGCTACTCAAAATTACTTGGCATTAATATTCAGATATCAACCAATCAATAAACATTTAAAAGCACTGATTATGTGCCAACCACTGTGCTAAGCACTAAATATATGTAAAAAATATCACCTTTTTTATGGAAATTGTATCACCAAGCTATACGAATCAAATAACATTCAAAAATATACAGAAGAAATTAAAATCATGTTGTAACAATATGAGATACATACCATTCATTGACCCTTATCCTACTGGAACTGAAGGTATCCCAAAAATGATTTCATTGACCCTATAGACTATGAACTTTTATTCCAAGATTTAAGACACAAAGCAATTATTTTAGGTCTATGAAAAAATACACAGAATACATACATATATATTATATGTGTGTATAATATAATAATATTTCTTCTTATTGTTTCAATTGAGTGCCAAAGAAATCATTCAAATCTCTATCATATATCTATAATATACACAAACTCACTAAATATATATGTAACATACTGATGATAGAAATTTGTCCCCAAATTTTTTTCAGTTTCAACTCCACTGAAAAATGAGAAGAAAGATTATTAACAGTTGCTGTAGAAATGCAATAATAATTTGTTTAAATATTGACACAGAGACTGGGTACTCTTAGGTTAATCTTGACAATTATTATTATTATTATTATTAGAATAATTATACGTGCAAGCATAATGAGGGGGATTTTAATTTATAAGCATTAAATTGTTGCTATCATTTAAAAGAAGTTGCTATTTTTAATACTAAAAAATGCTTAAAATCATATGTGAACTCACAGGCTCTCATGCCTATAACATAAAGTTTCATTTTCTATGTTTCAGATTAGGGAATGCTTAGTATTGAAGCAACTTGGGGGTTTCAAAATATGAATACATTTTTATTATATTGGAAGCCTCTCTCCTCTGGAAAGTTTTTTTTTCAGTACACAAGAAGATATTAACATATACAGTAGATATTTCCATAAGCTATACTGAGAGACTATATAGAGTTTGACCTCCTTTGAGGTATTATAAAATTTCTCAAACTTCTTGCTTTTTGACAGAAAGTGTGGGCAACATGCACTCCTAAGAAGGTCATACTGTCAGATTTTCCCAGAGATTTTAGAATCAGAGTATTTTAAAGAACATTTTTTATTAAAAAAAAGACCATTGGCCTGAAGCACATTTTAATTTCTGCTGTTAGAACCTGATTTTTTTCAATAAAAGAAAGGATCAAGTGATCCTGCTATTGACAAAGATATAAATACCTTACTTTTTTGAAAGTATGATAACTGGTTCAAGTGTTATATGTATATGTAGTTCAAGGTCTGGAGTAAAAAGTACTATTCTGGAGGAGCCAATAGTACAATTAAGAAAAAACCTTTATGAAAAAGATAATACTTGAGCTGAACCTTATTTGTAATAGTTCAGTCAGACTAGAGGTTAGGAGTTCTAGCTATGAAGTAAGAGGCATGAATCTGACTTCCAATGGGATGACAATGGATATGCAAGGGGAAATGGAATGGTTCAGTTTGACCAAAGCAAAATATATCACATATATGGAAAAGAAGAATCTGACTAAAAGTTAGAAAGGGAAAGTGATATAAGATTCTGGAGAGCTTAGAATGCTAAAGATTAAGGAGTTGGAAATTTATTGGGTCAATAATAGGGCAAAGGAGGATAAAATCTACTTTTTAGGTCCTGTCTCTCAAAGACTTTCTCTCCAAATATACTAATATTCATTTCAAAAATCCCAATATCTCCAAATATGTCTATGGGAGACATACCTAAGATAAACTAGTATATTGAAAATCCAGAAGTTTAGATGAATGAAAGCAGATCCATCTAAGAACAAAAAGACTTAGAGATTTTTTTCCCACAAAGTATATAAAAAATGTTTGAGGTCTTGGAGAATATCCAGATAATGACATTTTTTAGAATTTGAATCTTTATGGGACTTTTTTTTAACTTCCTCCTTGTTGAAGGGTTTTAAACTGGGAATTCCATGAGTAGATAGGCACATAAGGAGAACTGATATGGAAACAATGTAGAAGAGAAGATGGAAAATCTTCTAGGAAACAACTATAATATTAAAAAAGAATAATAATGATTTCCTGTGTACTTTAAGTACTGGCAGTAGCAATAAAGAGGAAGGGACATATGCCAGAAATATTGTGGAAATGTAATCAACAATTCTTGGTTCAAATTAATGAGAAAGTGGAAGAGACTACAAAGTTTTGATCTCTCAAGACCTTACTGGTAAATCTACTGAGCCACCCAGCTCTCTCCAAACCCTAGGAAATAGTATTATTTGCATTATCCTTTGTTCTACTGAAGTAATCTTTTTTATATTTCTGTATTAAATAATAAGCCACTGATTTGAGTATCACTGTCATTAAATCATGTTAAACTGTACAAATTACCCAGAGAGTATTTTTGTTCTCTAATGTCTTTAAAGAAAATTCTATCTTGGATCTTTGTTCCCTTATTTTCTTTCTACATAATATCAATAAGGGGTGGTATGGTGCTTCTGTTAGATGGGCCTGACAAGCTGGCCCAAGATCCCTAGATGGTAAATGGATCTAGGCTGAGTGAAGATAGTGATGCCAGGGTGGCCACCAAGCTGTGCTGATAACCACCAGGGCTTATGAACGATCAGCTCAGCTAAGCACCAGACCCCACAAACAGTGTCCAAGCCAAGGTTATCAAGGGAGAGGCTGTATATTGTTCACCCACCTCCTCTGGTTCCCTGGCTTGGGGTTAGGTTGGAGGATAAAGGTTTTTAATAAGGATTGTATCGATATTGAGTTGGATAAGTCTGAATGACTGTAATTTAGGTAAATTCCCCTTTCCTCTTTGGCTGTACTTATTCACTGGCTTTAGAAGGATAACAGGATCACTTGAAATATATTTCAAAAGGTTTAATGCTATAGTCCAAAGGGGTAGGATTCAGGATGAAGAAAGTGGTGTTGGGGATGGCTATGCTAAATTCTATGGGAGTTAGATTAGGCTACTCAATGAGTAGCAGGTTGGCAGCTGGCTGGAGAGGCTTCTCTCACTCCCAGACCTGGCCGTGGTCTAGACCAAGTGAAAGGAAGGGCTTGTGATATTCTTCGTGATAGCAGGTGTTGATATTTGTCTCTCACCCTTATCTAGTCAATGGATATTATGGGACAATTAGGTACTGGTGTTGGATATGCAGGTCTATAGGCCTACCCTCCCTTCACCACCCACGAGCCCCTTCTCCAGAAATGAGAGTTCTTCTCAAGAATGGGACCCTGAAGTCTTCTGCCTCTGGGCTTTTATAGAGGTGGTCTCAACTGCCTTTTGCCCTTGGCTCATGCCATGTGGGTAAATTCTAAGTTCTATAACCAACCATCTGACACTCAAACTGGTCTCCATCTTCTCCCCAGAGGTCACCTATTACACCCAGAGAGTACTTTTGTTCTCTAATTCCTTTATATTTAAAGAAAATTCTATCTTGGATCTTTGTTCCTTTATTTTCTTTTTACATGATATCAATAAGGTACTTCATTTTTTAAGATAGCAGCAGAGAAATAAAATTGCTCTCTTCATGAGAGAAAGAAGTGTTATAAAAGGAAGTGGAAGGAAAACAAGCATTGAAAGACAATGAGTGAAGTATAACAGTTTCAGAATATATAAGAAAATGAAAGCCATGTATGGTATATTGGAAAGAGTTTAATTCTTAAGTTAATCAACAAGTTGTTTATGGGCTACACAATGAGTGTTTGGCTATGTTTTTAACAATTTGTTTTTCTAGCACTAATAAAGCAATATTTATAGCGTTTTGTTGGACTTATATCAAATGAAACTGTCTATAAAATGTTTTGCACACTCAAGTGTTATGTAAATGTCAGATGTTTTTAAAATCAGATACTTCATTTTTGTGGATTGTATGCTATGTAGAAAATAATTCAAAAATCACAGTGACTTATCCATATGGCTTTTGTATAGAAACCTATTTCCTGAATCAATTTCAATTGTAACTTCTCAAAAAAAAAATTTTAACCTGCTGACTGGGCAATCATGATTGTAATCCAAGCCGCAAGGTAAACTAAAGCTGGCAGGTAAATCTTGAGCTTGGGAGTTCTGAGATGCTGTAGACTGTGCCAATTGGGTATCTAGTGTAAGTCCAGCATTTATGATGATAAACCCCAGGAGCAGAGCCACCTTGTTCCTTTAGGGGTGACAAAGAAGGTAAGGTCAGAAATGAAGCATATTAAAGCTCCTGTGCCAATCAGAAGTGGATGTGACAAGTGAGTAGCCCTGAACTTCTGTCTAAGGGCAGTTTAGTAGTGCAGTGGACGGAGTACAAAACTAGAAATTGGGAAGCACTGTGATTAAATACTACCTCAGATCTTACTAGTTATATGGCCATGGACAAGTCACTTACCTTCAAGTCAAGTTTCCTTGTCTGTAAAATAGGAGATAATATAATCAGCCTCACCTGGTTATTGTGAGAATTAAATGAGTTAAAATATGTAGAGTGACTTGCAAACTTTAAAATGCTTATATACATATTATTATGCAATAATAACTTTTAATATTATTATTTTAAATTATTAGCTGGTTGCCAGTTCCGTTGTTGATGAGCCTTTCCAAACTTAAACTAAACATAGCTATCAATTGCTATGATGTACTTTCCAGTTTTAGGGGCCTGCCAAAGCTTTCCTACTAGTAGGATAGCTTTTGAAAACTCAGGATTACTTTTGTATGATGATGAAATACCAAAGTAGGTCTGATTTGCAGATGGACAAGTTTCAGTGACTAAAAGCACAAAAATAAAAATAAATGTAAATAGATTTTATTTAGTAAGGAAGCATGGAACAATAGCAGCAAAGCCATATGTCTTGTGGAGCTGGGAATATTTTTAACCCCTTATTCTAGCTATGTTGCAAGACAGACAACAGACTATAAAATGCTTAAGAGGAGCAGAAATAGGTTTTTATATAAATGGTTTTTTTTAATTTTTTTTTAATTTTAAACCCTTAACTTCTGTGTATTGATTATAGGTGGAAGAGTGGTAAGGGTAGGCAATGGGGGTCAAGTGACTTGCCCAGGGTCACATAGCTGGGAAGTGTCTGAGGCCAGATTTGAACCTAGGACCTCCCGTCTCTAGGTCTGACTCTCAATCCACTGAGCTACCCAACTGCCCCCTGTATAAATGTTTTATAAAACAAAAATGCTTGTACTCAAGACAATTTTTGTGCAGTGTTTCTGACATATGCACTTTTTATGCATTTCATTTTAACCTTTTTTTACTTTTGTTGGCTGTTTTTTTTCAAATTAAAATAATCCCTTGAAACCTTGTGAATTTGCTAAAATATTTTTGGATTTTCTTTTATAAAACTTGACAATGTCTAAATATCTGTTGCAAAGATATTCTTCTGATTTGTGTGGTCTCATTTTGTTAAGAATTAATTTGTCAGGAAAATATTCAAAATAAAATTTATAAAGGAAAAAAGAAAAATAAAAAGGTTGCATGAAGCTTTAAAAAAATTAATTTGTCAGCTGTGTGTCCTTGGGCAAATCACCTGACCCCCCCATTGCCTACCCATTACCACTCTTCTGCCTTAGAACCTATACACAGTATTGATTCTAAGAAGGGAGGTAAGGGTTTTAAATAAATTAATTTGTCTAGCATATCTTAATATAAACATATGAATTATCAGATGAGATATCTATAGTTCTAAGTAGGTATATTCATGTTTAAGTATATGCATATATGTATAAATAATAGATATATCAAAAATAAACTTTTATTATTCAGCTTAAAATGTATATACTCTTGTCTTCAGAGCCAACATCGCTTATGAAATATTAAGAGGAATAACTAACCTTCCCTGGATTCATAATGAATTTTGAATGGGGATTATATTAAGAAGAAATGGATTTTTAGTAACATGTCAAATTTATTAAACAATATTAAATTTTTAAAAATACACATCTCCCCAACCAATGAAATCATATCATGAGCTGTGCTTTTGAAGCTGAGATCACTAGATCTGTCCCTGCTTCTCTGATACTCTACTTAAAATACAGTTAACAGAATCCAGCTAAACTTGAAAAACCACTGAATTAGTAATAATTATACCAACTTTGAGATTGAAAATTATATTGAATTGATGCTACGTGTAAAATATGTGCAAGGACAGGAAATAGGAGCAAATATAAAATATAATTTTCAAGGTATATCTAATAAACCTCTTAACTTTTCTGTGTATGTAGTTGCACTAATAAGCATTCTGATTATTATAATATTGTAAAAAACAAAAATGTCAAAAAACATTCAATGGTGATGTCTCTCTTGTCATCATCCGAAATAAATACTTAGTAGCATAATATAGTTCATTAAATGTTTTCACCCTGTAGGATTTTTTTTAATGGTAAATTTATTTGTATACTATTTTAGGGGTTAGGAACTGGGCAAGCAAATCACAAGCATAGGAAAGTCTTTGGTGAAGAGACTTTCCTTATCACCACAAACCTGCCACCTCTATACTATTTATAGTCTTTAAAAGTGGTTCAGAGTACTACTGGGAAATGAAGTGATTTGCTTTGTGATTTACCCAGCCAATATATATCAGGTTAGAATAAAACAAAAGTCTTGCTAATTTGGGGGCTGATTTTACCTCTTAGACAACATAGGAAATAAAAAGTAAAAGTAGCAGTTTTGAGGCTCAATATTGTGAGTCACATAGCCTGTATAATACCCTAAAACTAGGGGTTTTCATGGTGAAGATGGGAGAGTTTCAATGATCAATAACAGATAGTCAAATAAGGAAAATTAGAAAATCAAAGAAAATATCATATTGATTTAAAGCAATTGAATGCATGTAACTATCTTGGGAGAATATAAGTTCTCAGGACTTTTTATATCTAGAAAAGTCTATCTTTGTATATCTAGAATAGAATAACTAGCACATAACAGGGTATTAAGAAATATTTCTTGATTGATTGAGTGATTCTCTTTCATCACATATTGATTGTGATATAAATTGATCAAATACATGTAGATATGACTACCTATATAATAGCTTATATTTGTGCATACAATATACCACAGGAAAAATATATTTTTTAAAATAAACAATCTTGTTGAGAAGGATAGAATGAGAACATTCGATATATCAATAATTAAACTGAATATTATTCATCTGAGTTTTTAATAACGGCAATTTAGGTCAGAAATCTGTTATGGTAGAATAAAGAAACTAAGTTTCTCCAGAAAAGACAATTTAGTAAGGCATGCTATTGCAAAAACAAATCAAGTGCAAATATTTGTTTTAACTACTCTTTATTCCACTTTAACAAACCTTAAAAAAATTCAAATTTCATTAAGAAGAGTACTGTACAAGTTCAAAACGAAGCCATTGAAAAAGAATAGTATCATAAATATTGGTAGTAATCTAACTTTATTTTCATCTTTGAAAAAATTACTTCCTTTTTTTACCTAGTCATACGAATTTAAAAAGCTTTATTTAGGAATATTTGACTTCCTGTTTAGCTGTGCATAGAGAAAATTTGAGGAAGAATCTTAAATGGAAAAATAAATTCAGATTACTTGTTTTTTAACTATGAAATATAAATTTTCCATGACCATTTAAACAAATTTGAAATCAAAGTATCATGTTCATAAATGAAGGCATATTAAACCATTTAAAAATAATGAAGAAATTTATGCATGGTCTTTTATTTTAATATCAGTATCACTTCTCATTTCCCACCTCAATAACCATTTCTTATCTATGTATCTCTTCATCTATCTATCAATCTATTCAACACGTGTTCCAGTTCTTTCCAAACATCTTTGCTGAAATGGTGAACTATCAGTTTTCTGAAGTCATGACCTGATGAGGATTGGAATTCCAAAACCATTCTTCAAAATAAAAATTCCATTTTAATTGGTATATTTTTATATCACATTCATTTTTAAATATTATTTTATTTCCTTAAGTTATATGTAAAAATAATTCTTAATGTTCATTTTTAAAATTTTGAGTTCCAAATTCTCTCCCTCCTCACACTTACTCTCTAATACTTTCTTCCTCCCTGAGATGGTAAGCAATCTGACATATATATATGTTACATATTTAGTCATGTAAAGCATTTTCCCATATACTAACTTTATGGAACATAATCAAAAGAAGGAGAAAGTGGAATCTATTATGTTTTGGCTTGCATTCATGTTCCATCAGTTCTTCCTCTGAGTGTAGAAAGCATTTTTCATTATGAGACTTTTAGGTTGTCTTGGATCACTGCGTTGCTGAGAATAATTAATTCATTCACAATTATTCATCAAAAATGTTGCTGTAACTGTTTACAATGTTCTTCTGGTTCTACTCACTTCACTTTGCATCAGATCATGCAAGTTTTTCAAGGTTTTTCTAAAACCATTTTCCTCTATTCCTTAATGAGTAATCCCTTGCCACTAAGATAAAAAAAAATGGGAAAAAGTGGTTCAGCAAAAAAAACAAAGTATTGATCTGTCTGAAAAATATTTATTACATAATATTATACTCATAGATACCCACCATTGCAATAAAGGGGCAACTTGTCTTTGCCTCTAAGTTTTAAATGCTTTAAAAAAGCATTCAGTTTCTTGTTTTTAACATTCTTTTTTTTTAAAGTTCAAGATTCTCTCCCTCCTTCTTATCCTTCCCCCAACCACTAAGAAGCCATAAAATAAAACAATTATATATTTTAGAATATAACAAAACATAGCAAAAAATAAGAATATATTGTGTGTATATAAATATAAACATAAACACACACACATACACACACATTTCAATATGCTGTCATAGTTAATCAGTTCTCTTTCTAGAGGTGTAACATTTTTTCATCCTGAGTTATTTGGAACTGTTTTAAATCATTCCCTCCAGCATTTGTCATTTCTGATAGGTATGAGGTGGTACCTCAGGGTTGTTCTAATTTGCCTTTAATCAATAGTTATTTGATATATTTTATATGGCTATATATAACATTGATTTCTTCAGAATGTTCATATATTTTGACCATTTTATTTTTTTATTATTTTTATAAATTTAAGTCAGCTCCCTATTTACATGAGAAATAAGACCTTTATCAGAGAAACTTAATGTAATTATATTTCTTCATTGCCTATGACATCTCTTAGCAAAATGTAGTTTCCTTGATTATCTCTTTTAAGTAAGTCTAATTTTGCTTTTGTTTAATCTGAGATCATTGTTGCTATTCTTGCCATTTTTCCTTCAATTGAAGCATAATAGATTCTGCTCTGGTCCTTTTTATAAGCCTGTGCCTTTGTTTTATGTGTGTCTCTTCTATTATTGGATTCTGGTTTCTAATGTTTTTACTCTCTGCTTTCATTTTATGGGTTAACGCATCCCATTCATATCCACAGTTATGATTATTAACTGTGATTTTCCCTCCTACTTATTTTCTTGTTTACCCATCTCTTTCTTTTTATTTTGCTCCTCCTCAAAAGTCTGTTTTGCTTCTGGACATTGACTTTTTTAATCTGACCACACTTTTATCATCACTCATTTCCCAATATCTCATTCCCTTCTCCTCCTATTTTCCTATTGAGTAAGATTTTTTATACCCAATTGAGTGTGTATATACATATAAATTCTTCCCTTTTTGAAACAGCTCCAATGTGAGTGCCCCTTCTCCAATGTCCTCTCCACTATGAATGTTCTTTTGTGTGAGAAAAATATTCCCATTGTACCTCTCCCTTACCCTCTTCTTCTAGTAATTCCTCTTTCTCACCTCTCCATTTTTTGGTGGGGGCCATCATCCCAACTTAATCAACTCATACACATGACCTCCATCTATGAAGTAACTTAACTATGCTAAAAATGATTTAATTCTTAGGAGTTACAAGTATCACCTTCCTATTTAGGAAGGTAAATACTTTAACTTTATTGATTCTTATGATTACTTTCATGTTTACATTTTTATGATTCTCTTGACACTTTGATTTGAATGTCAGATGTTCTATTCAGATCTTGTCCTTTAATCAGGAATGCTTGAAAATTCTCTGTTTCATCAAATATCTATTTTCTTTCCCTGAAGGATTATTCTTATTTTTATTGGTTAGATTATTCTTAGTTATAATCTTTGTACCTTTGCCTTCTGTGATATATTCTAAGCCCCACAATTCTTTAATGAGGCAGTTTCTAGGGGGCATCTGGGTAGCTCAGTAGATTGAGAGGCAGGCCTAGAGACAGGAGGTCCTAGGTTCAAATTTGGCTTCAGACACTTCCCAGCTGTGTGATCCTGGGCAAGTCACTTGATCCTCATTGCCTACCCTTACTACTCTTCTGCCTTGGAGCCAATACACAGATTGACTCCAAGATGGAAGGTAAGGGTTTAAAAAAAAAAACGAGGCAGCTTCTAGATCTCATGTCATCCTGGGTATGGCTCCAGGATATTTGAATTGTTTCTCTCTGGCTGCTTACAAAATATTTTCTCCTTGATCTTAGAACTCTAGAATTTGGCTATAATGTTTTTGAGAGGTTTTATTTTGGGCTATCTTTTAGGAGGTGTTTGTTAAGCGCTTTCAATTTCTATTTTATCCTTTGAATGTAAGATCTCAGGGCAGTTTGTATGTGTGTGTTTTATTGAAATATGATTAGTTTTTTTTTAATCATGGCTTTCAAGAAAGGCCAATAATTGTCAAATCATGTTTTCTTAATCTGTTTTTAGTCAGATTTTTCTGATTAGATATTTCACATTTTGTTCTATTTTTTCGCTTTTTTAAATTTTATAGCTACTTGATGTCTCATAGAGACATTAGTTTCCACTTGCCTGCTCACATGGTGGGTGGGAAAGCACCATCCCAAACCTCAGACTTTTTTGTACTACAATTTTCAATGCTAGTTCAGTGGATCTGTAACTTTTTGGCATTCCCAAGGTGGTGTTATCCCTGGAGAGGTGTGGTCACTGCTCTTCTGATGAGCACACTTATCTTCACCCAGTAAGGGCCTTTACAGTAATCACAGGTACGAATGCTTCTCTTGACCCTGGAATTTTAACCAGGTCCCTATTGACCTGAAGTCACCAGTGCTAGTACTTCTTTTGGCCATTGAAATGTGGCCAGGGCCCCTGCTCTCTTGTGTCCCTTCTCAAATACTCCTTCCTACCCAAGAACTGTGACCCAGAACTTCTCATGGGCAATAGATTGTCAGTCACTGCCAGCAAAGGGTGGCCTATCTCCTTCTGAACAGTTGAATCCCTTACCATCTTTATTTTTTTTTTAATCTTTCTAAAGCTTTATTGAAACAAAAGAAACTGTAGTTTCCCCCGCCTAAAATTAATGAACTCCCCTGCTACTCTGAATCTCCCCGGATTCAAAGTTCTCCCTAAGCACAGGATTGGTCCTTATACAGACCAATTTCATGCCTGGAAGTAGGTGGTGTGGCCCCTCCCTGGCAGGGGATCGGTCCATTTCGAGACCAATCCCATGCGAGGAAGTAAAGGTATGGTCCCTCCCCCAGCATGAGGTTGGTCCATTCAAGACTAATCCCACACAAGGAAGTAGGAAGGAGGGACCCCTGGAGCATGCTGGGAAATGCAGTCCCTAGCCAGGATACTTTTTTTTTTTTTTTAAACCCTTACCTTCCATCTTGGAGTCAATACTGTGTACTCCAAGGCAGAAGAGTGTCCCTTACCATCTTTGGGCAGAGAGTAACTAAAGCTGGTATGGCTGCTACCATCACTGCTACATAAAGGCCAATCACTGTGCTCCTGCCATGCTCTAGACCTGTACCCACCCCGATATTACAAACCTCTCCTGAAGATCTCCTAAGTTGTCTTAACTGTAAAAGTGTCTCCCTCTGACGTTTTGTTGGCTCTGCTTCCTCTAAAATTTGATTTGAAGCATTAAAGTTGTTTGGAGGGTAATGTTGGTAGATCTCAACAGGATCCCAGCCTGTACTCTATCAACTTGGTCCAGCATTTAGTTTCTACTTGTTATTATTGTTTTTGTTGTTTTCTGTATATTACTAAAGTTATTTTGTAATTTTTTTCTCTCCTAGTTCTCCTTATTTAACTCAGTATTAGGTCATCCAAATATTTTCAAATATTGATGACTTTATAGTATACTTCATTTCTTCAAAAATATTCTCCGCCATTTCCACAATTTGTTCGGTCATCTCTCAGTTGATGGGCTCCTGCTTTGTTTAAAATTCTTTATTACTATGAAAATTCTGACAATTTTTTTTCTATAATAACGTTCTCTCTGATTCTGGTATTCATGGGCTAGTTCAAAGGATACTCATAGTTTAGTAATTTTTAAAATGTAATTCCAGTTTTTAAAATATTATTCTCAAAAACTCTGTTTTGGCCGCTATTAACTGAAGAATGAAAAATGAACAGGCTTTTTTTCATTTCTACAGAATATCTTTTAATTTATTTTATTAAAAATCATTCTTCTACGTTTTAGATACCATCAATTATGTCCCCATAATAAATAAATAAAAAAGATTTCTTCATTCAAGATACATATTTTTTTTTCTCCTTCTCTAAAACTTAAATCTTTTAATTATAGAATTGAAAAGTATATACTAAGGAAGTGATGGAGTGGGGCAGAGGCTGGGGAGCATAAGAACTGGCAATTTACTTTAATATACAATCTCCCTTTCCATACTGTAAATGGGGAGAGACAAGTATGCTGGACAACAGAGTACAAGAATACAAATCTTGACAGGACCATCTTTGTTATGGAAAGTTAGAAAGACTAGAAAACCTATTATTTTACTAAGAATAACCATCCTTTAAAGACAAAGAAAAACTCACTGAACTTTTCACTAATATGTCAGGTGAGAAATCACCTCCAACTCCTCAAGGCACAAGTTCCATTATGCAAAAAAAAAAAAAAAAATTAAACTTCTTGTCTAGATGGTGAGTAATTACTATTAATTTGTGTTTGATATATAGACACACGACAGGCTTTTAAAATAGTCTGGAAAACTTGAAATATTAAACAGCAACAGATAGACTCTTTCTTGTTAAACATATTTTAGTTTTATATATAAGAAAAAATTTAGTGATTATCTCATTGTTTTTTATCAAAAAAAGGAAATAATTTTTTCATATTGAATTTTAGGGATTTTTAGTTTGGGTTATTTTTTATACCCTTACCTTTCATCTTAGAATTAGTACTTGTATTGGCTCCAAGGCAATAGAGCAGTATGGGCTAGGCAATGGAGGTTATGTGACTTACCCAGGATCACACAACTGGGAAGTATCTGAGTTCAGACTTGAATCCATGACCTCCATTCTCTGTATATGGTTCTCAATCTACTGTCACCTAACTGACCCCAGTTTGGGTTATTTTAATTCAATTAATTTAAATTAATATTTAAGTCTATATTACATTTTTAAAAAATTGTACTATGTGTTAGAAGAAGATATAAAGTTTAGGGTAAGAGATAAATCCTGTCTTCATGAAGCTTACAGTCTAGTCAAAGGATGTGATTCATAGCTGTCATTTAAAATAAATCATTTTTCAATGTATATGCATTCAAAATAAGAGTGGGAAGCCAGACGTGAGAAATAGGTATACCCATTGTTTGAGTTGATATAAGGACCTCTTTTTATCTCTGAAGACAAAAAAATGCATTAACTATAGGCTTTGGGATGAACTTATGATACAATGACTCATAAATTATTCTGTACTGAAAAGTGCTCTGTCACAAAATTTTGAGTCTTCTTTGATTCTCTCTTCTTCATTCTTTTTTCTTTAATCTTTTTATTGTTTCCAATTACATGTAGAAACAATCATAGAAATTATTTTCTGAAATGTGATCCAAATTCTCTCCTCCCTACATCTCCCAGAGAGTAAATAATCTACTATAGATTGTAGCAGTGCTGTCATGCAGTACATATTTCCATATTTCTCATGACATGAAAGAAAATACATATCATACACACAAGAAATAAACTATAAGGAGAATAAAGTTAAAATGGTATGCTTTGATCTGAAATCATATTCCTACAATGCCTACTATGACTATGAATAATTTTTTCATCATAGGTTCATTGAGATTAATTTGGATCCTTGTTTTGTTGATAATAGTTTATTCTTTCACAGGTGAGCATTGTACAATATTTCTATTATCGTATATAATGTTCTCCTAGTTTGGCTCACTTGACTTTGCATCAATTCATACAAGTTTTTCCAAGATTTTTCCTGAAATTATCCCATTTGTTATTTCTTATGGCACAGTAGTATTCCGTTACAACCATATATCACAACTTGTTCAGCCATTCCTCAATTGATGCACATCCCCTCAATTTCTAATTATTTGCTACTACAAAGGAACTGCTATCTCCTTCACTCCTATATCAGTTGTCAAATTCTATTGATTCTTTCTCCACAATATTTCTGCCATCTGCTCCAACTTGTCTATTGTGACTAAAATTATAGTAGGTTGGATCCTTATATCTCTCCATCTAGGCTATTCTTAGTGTTCTGAAATTTTTCTATTTTTTCCCCAAAATTTTCCCTGTCTTTAGTCTTTTGCTTCTCTAATAAATCCTTCACACTTTATAGTATTAAAAAATAAATACATAAAATCTCATTGATAGTTTTTGCTTTTATGTGACATATGTTTCAAAATATTTTTCTCTATGCTCTCCCTTAAAAAATTCTTCCCTTATAAAACTTTTTTAAAGTGGAGGTTGGGAAGGAAGAAGAACTGAGGAAAATTAACCAAAATATTTTAAAATTGTTTCTTATTCATAACTTCCCAGCTTTGTAAAGGAGGTATATGTCTCATTTTAGAAATAAATTTGGTTATTATGTTTTCACAATATTCAATTTCAACAGTATCTATTTCTACTTGTATGTTTTTGTTCATTATAGATGGTTTTTTCCTTCATTCTGTCTATTTCTGTTTGTATCAGCTCACATCAAACATCACATGTGTCTTTTCATTTATCATATTTATTATTTTATCCAGTGTAGCAATTACTCATTACATCCATTTTTCTATGTGGTGCATATGCTTAGCACCTCGTCCATGAGGGCAAGTAGGTAGCCCAGTAGATAGAGTGCTAGGTCTTTAGTCAGGATGATTCATCTTCCTGAGTTTAAATACATCCTCATACTCTTAATAGTTGTGTGAGCCTTGGTGAGTCACTTAAGCCTGTTTGCCTCAGTTACATATCTAGAAAATTAGCTGAAGTAAATGGCAGTATTTTTGCCAAGAAAATATCAAATGGAGCAAATGGAGTCACTAAGAATCAGACATGGCAGAAACATCTGAATAAACAACATGCCTGGAATATGAACCCTAACAATGCAAAGGTGCTTAATAAATGTGATATCTTATTGAATTGGATTGAATACACACACAAATATTGATAAATTGATACTATGTTTTATATAAATATGAATTATGAAGTTACAGAAGAAAACAAAAGAAATTCAGAAGGGTGATTTTATTTCTATCATTTTAAAATTAATATACACTTAAAACTGGACATAACAGTTCATAATTTCATATACAATTTTCTTCTTTATTTTTCTTTGTACATTAAATGTTCATGTTTGTTGATGATTGTCAAGTTCATAAAAATACAAATATTTAGAATCAGTTGACACAAAGGGACAACAAATGGAGAAAATAAATTCCCTCCTTCCTGTCACTATTTAATGCATCTGTTTATTTACTCCTATACAAACATGTCACTGAGTAAATTTGTATCAAAGTACCAGAGTGCTATGATCAAATTGTGATTTTCTTATCCTTAAATGCAAAAAATTAAGGAAAATAACTTCCTTTGTTTTAAACTTCTAAACTGTTCTTGTCTCCAGTCCTGAGGGACACATAATAAATGGGTATTTCATTTCTGCCTGAGTGTCAGTTTCAGGAGGTTTTTCTACAATGTAACCAGATTAAATTAAAATATTCTCAACTGCTAAATTCAAGTAAAGTAAGCAAGTTTTTTAATTTTTAAAAATCTTTCTACTTTATTAATAAAAAATTTTAATTCTACACATCACCAATTAAATTCCCATAGAATTTCATGGCAATAGGATTTGTAACACACGTACGGAATAATACGTTTATATAGTTCAATAATCAGAGGGAACAGAGGGAATTTCAGTAAATTAAGTGCTAAATTTTCATCTTTTTGTTACCATTTATTTTTATTTTTTATATATGACAGAATAGAATAGGTAACATAACAATAATATAATACATATCATTTATTATAAAACTTTAATATTATAATAAATAAGCTTATCCAAGAAAATCAAATTCTCACCTTAGCTGTGTCTAAAAATCTATCTCACTTTTTTCCTCCTATCTATTCCTCCTCTAAAAGGCAGGACATTTGATATAGGTTGTACGTATGTCGTTGTATATTACATATTTCCCTGTTCATCATGTTGTGAAACAAGACACACTTTGCTGACACTAGGGAAAAATTCATGGTGGAAATAAAGTGAAAATTAGTAAGTTTCAATCTGCATTTGGACTCAGTCTATTCTTTCTATGGTGGTAGATATGTTAATTTGATGGATTCAAAATTATTGATTTTACATTTCCCAATGCTTTCTATGTCTTATTTATTCATAAATTATTCTCCTCTTCATAAATCTGATAGGTAATATGTTACCTGTTCTTCTGATTTGTTTATAACATTTCCCTTTATATTGTACACCATATATTCATCTTGAGCTTATCTTGATAAATGCCATAAAATATTGGTCTATATCTAGTTTCTGCCAAACTGCTTTCCAGTTTCCTCAACCATTTTTACCAGAGTGAGTTCTTATTCCAAAAACTTGGAACAAATACAAGTATGCTATAATCTTTTATAACTGTTGTATGTCTCTTCTGTTTTGATCTACTTTTTTGTTTCCTATCTAGTACTAGATAGTTATGATAATTACTGTTTAAAAATATAATTTGAAATCTGTTACCTCCTTCCTTAAATTTTTTTCATTATTTCTTTTATATCCCTGACTTTTTTCAAAATGGATTTTGTTTTTAGTTCAATAAAATAATTTTTGGTAATTTAATAGGGATAGCATTCAATAAGTAGATTAGTTTAGGTAGAATTGCTATTTTAATTATATTGGCCGTGCCCACCTATGAATAATAAACATTTCTCCAATTTTTAAAATTTGACTTTATTCGTATAAAACTTTTTTGTAATTACGTACACATAATTTATGGATTTGTTTTAGAAACTATAGTTCTAGGTATTTTACCCTATCTATTATTTATTTAAATGAGTTTTCTCTTACTATCTCTTCTTACAAATTATTGTTAGTTATATATAGAACTTCTTATGATTTATGTAGGTTTATTTTATATCCTGATATTTTGTTATAATTATTGATATTTTAAGGGTTTTTTAATTGAATCTATATGAATTATATATGTGTATATATATATGTGTGTATATATATGTACACACACACACATTTTTTTTCCATTGTGAGTATTCATCTCTTTCCTTCAGCACAACACTATTTCACTGTTGTAGAACAAAATCTGTGTAGAGGACCCTTTAGTAATCTAACTTTTTTTGAGAGTATTTTTAACGATGAGACAAGAAATTTCTAATAATTTATAAGACTTTGGGTAAGGGCTTATAACTCCAACTCCTAACTTTTGTATCATCCTATTTATAATGTCTCATGCATACTCTCTTAGTCTCTGTGTCTCTGTTTCTATCTCTGACTCTCTCACACACAATGCACTAATACATATAGTGGAAAATAGACATTATCCTCACTATTACAAAATGATGACATAGATTTGAGTTCCAACTATGGCTTTCATTCAAATCGTAAGTGTTGAAGATTTTTTTAGATGGTATAATTCAAAGGGTAAGAAAATACAAGTTTCTGCTAATCATACCTTTGGATAGACAGACTTTGCTGTTATGGTTTGACATAACATGTAATTAATGTAATTCTGTTCTATTTCTTTGGCTACAACCAAATTTGTGGCTAAACTGCAAATTGACAAGATATTATGCTTTTTAAAAAATATGTGATCAATGGAGATGCAAAAGCAAATTATTTAAAGTTAATTTTTATTGTTTCATTTTTAATTTAGTAGCCTAACTTGGCATTACCAAATATAAATTTCATTATGTGTTGGGCAAACAAAATCTTTTAGTTTTATATATTTATGACAAAAGGATGCTGAATTTGGAATCAGAAGAGTTAGTTAAATATTTGCTTTCCACTTACTTCTGATGGGACTTTAAGCCATGCATTTTACTATAAGAGACTCTTTCCTCATCTATAAAATGAGGAGGGATTTCATTGTCTCTGAGATCCTTTTCAGCTTTAAATCTTTGATTGTAGGATCCTAAGAAATGGCATCAATAAGATTATACTTTTGTTTTTCTTCACCATTATTTACTTTTAATCAATGTTTATTTGCTTCTTTCCATTTAAATTTCATTTTAAGCAACGCTTTGGGTAAAAAACTTTATCTACCAAAGCAAATCAGAAACTTTTCTGCACTTACATGGTTAAAGAGTTGCCTGAGGCCCTGAGAAATTAAATGAGAACTTGAATATAAAGGTAAATATTATCCTTTAACGTTAATACATTAAGAGATCATTGTTGCCTCCCTGCTTCCAAAGCCAGTTTTTATTTACTGTGCTCTCATTACTATCTGAATATATTGTACTGTACCCAGGCACTCTGGAATGTAAAAGAGTGAAGCATTTTGTTTATGTTTCCAGAACAAGAAATTTTGAAAATATTCTTGATTTTCCTTTTTTAAAAATTATTACCTTTAAAGCATCTCAGTACTATAGTATATAGTAGATAAACTACTAAGTCTGAAATCAGAAAGACCTGTGTTCAGATCCAGCCTCAGACACTTCCCTGTACAAGTCACTTAACCACTGTTTGCCTTCATTTCCTCAAATATAAAAATAGATACTTACTTCTATGGGATGTTGCAAGGATCAAAAGAGATAATATTTTAAAAACACAATACAATGCCTGGAACCTAGTAGTTGCTTAATAAATTCTTATTCCCTTCCCTTTCTATGTAGAATTTTCTCACCTTTCCACTCCTGATACAATTATCGCCTATTTATTGTACTCATTTATGTACATATCATTATGTACATATCTTTTATGAAAGCTCCTGGAAGGATGATTACTTTTCTCTGCTGCTCCCTGCTATAGGCTGCTTTCCACTCAATGAAGGGTGTCTTATTTACCTTTATATCTCTTTTAGTGCTTATTACAGTGACTTCTGATTGTAGGCTTTGCTGAATAAATGATTCAAAGCTATCTTATGACAAAATAAGGTTACAACTATTTCTCCTAGTGGCTGTATCAAATAAAAGCAATTTTTAGGGGAGCTTCCAACAGAATTGCTGCATAAGAAGAATGTGTTCCTAAAGTGTAAGCCAAATCCATGTTAACAAATTACATTTAATGTTAGCACAGAAGATAATGTAGTGTTGGGAATATACAGCATAATCAAAATGTTTACTTGGTTTTGTGAGGAAAGAATTTAAATCAATATTCTTAAACTGAAAATATATAAATTTTTTCTCATTTTAATTATTGTTGAATTAAATTCAACATTCATTTCTAATGTATTAATATTAAAGGATAATATTTATCTCCATTCATTGTCTTTCACAATAGTGCTTTGTTTATTCTCTTAGAAACAAAAGTGAATTTATTGAACCTTCTAGGAATGACATAAATGTGTTCATTTCAACTTCAGGAATGTAATAATAAGCTACTAATATAATTTTTAGGCTTCATAAAGCAATTAGCATATTACTTCACTTCATCTTCATAGCAATTTTATGTTAGCTACTAACAATATCATTAACCCATCTTACAGAAGAGAAAGCTAAAACCCAAAGAGATTAAGTAACTTGTTCTTGTTCACATAACTAATAAATGCCATAGGTTGGAATTTGGTCCCAGATTTTTTCTTACTCCAGTACCATGATTCAACTGCATCATACTTTATTTTTTGTATAGTTATTCTCAAGAGATAGGTATCTCAATTTCTTCAAGTTAAAGCTCACATATTATTTAAATAAAGATATTTTGTTTTCCAGTAATGTGAATTAATTTTTTCCTCAATACTATCACTCAAATGGCAATATAATTTGATTTATACAAATAAGAGTTTGTTCAGAAAAGATTAAAGATGATTTTTTGTTGATTTTATTTAACATACGCAAAAGAATTTCTGGAGACAGTTACACTTGTCAAGAAACTGCCAGTAAAAAAGACAGAGAAAGGATGTAAGCAATTTAATTCCTTTCAACAAACATTTATTAAATTCCCAATTTACATAGCTGCATTATGCTAACCCTGGAAGAGATAAAAAAAATTAACTAGAACACTGCCCTTATCTTATTACCTTCCTATAAGATACAAACTGGGAGAACCATAGTACGCAATGATACATGTATCCTATGAAGCTGAATGGGAAAAGGACCTTATCAAACAGGGAGTTCATTGGAGAAGATTTTCTAAAGGAGCTAGCATTTGGATTTTGAAGGACAGGAATAAATTGATCAATCATAGAGGAGAAAGGGTTCTTACAGACATGGAAAACAGTGTGAATGAAGTACTGTTGAAAGAAAGGCCAGGGTTTATTTGAAGAACAAAAAGAAGTTTAGCCTTACAGGAGTCTAGAATATCTGAGAGGGAGAGACATGAGAGAGTTAAAGTAGCACCGTGTTTTGAAGACCTGTCAATCGCAGTCAAAAGGAGCTTATAGCAGAATAGTGACATAAATAGATTATGCATAAGAAAGCTTAGTCTTGCAGCAGTAAGAGGTATGATTTAGAAGAGGAGGAAGAATAGCAGTGGAAAGACTTATTAGTAGGCCAGATAATTTTAGTGAGGACCTATGAGAATGGAAAGGAAGGAATTCAAACTATATATATGCCATGAAGCTAAAATCAGTCAATTAGTAATTGACTAGCTATAAGAATGGAAAGGGAAGTTTCAGAGATAATGCCAAGAATTCAAACCAGAGGGAATGTATAGAAAGCACCACTAAAAGAAATAATGAAGTCAGAAAGAAAAATTTCAAGGGAAAGACAGAATAAGCCAAGAGTTGGATATTCAATTGGAGATTATAGGTTTACAAAAGGGACATTAAAGGATATCTAGTACAACTCCCTTATTTTACAGAGGATGATACATTGGCATAAACATGGAACACAAACTCACACTCCAAATGCCAAGACCAGTGATCCTTCCACTGCCCAATATACATTCATCAGCATTTCAAAATAGAGACAAGTGCTAGAGACGCAGATTTCTGGGTTATCTTCATGAAAATGCTGATTGAAATTGTAAAATTGAATGAGATTACCTTAAGCATATTAGGAAAATAATTTTGTGATTTGTAACTTAACCTGAAAAGAGGATATAAAACTGGCAATCAAGATAAAGTAGAAGCTGAAAAAAGGAAAAAGAAAATTTAATAAATGAGTTTTTCAAGCCAAGGGAAGAAAGATGTTGCAGAAGGAGGAAGTCATTGACAATGTCAAAATAGTTCAGAGAGGTCAAGGAAGATGAAGATTTTTTTAAAACCATTGAGTTTTTAAAATAGGTCAACACTGATGACCTTTGAAACAACAGTTTTGATTAGAATGCTCAGTACAAAAACTAGATTGTAAAGGGGTGGGTAAGAAAAAAGTAAGTAGCAAGGACTATTGATCAGGAACACAGATAGATGGAATGTAGCTTAAAGACAATATAGTTCACCCCTTTCATTTTACAGATAAAAAAATTGAGGACCTGAGAGGGTAAATTTCCCAATGTCTCATAGAAAAAAAAGTAGCATAGGAAGGATTTGAATCCAACTCCTCTGACTCCAAATCCATTTATCTACTTTATCATGCTGGTGTCTAGTAATGAAAGGAAGAAAAGAAATGAACAAATAACTGGATGCAGATTCAATAAGAGATAATTAGAGTAGGTTTTAGGGAAAAAGAAACCTAGATTTTTTTTCTCCATCTTATACCTCTCTTTTCAGAGTCTAGCATATGGTGGTCACCATTTGTAGGCCCCACTAACATTTGTGGCTCTACTTCCCTTAGCTTTACACTAATATCCTTCATAAATTGGTTTTGCAGCTTATTAGTAGGTATAGTTGATATCACACATAAAGCACCAGCTCCAGCAGCTATCCCGCAGAGGAGAGGGATACTATATTGTCTCTGTTGAACTCAAAACATATTTCTGAGTCATAGAGATGCTGTTCTTTTAAACTTTGTAAGGATTTGTTGTGGTGGTTATTGTGTTGAGGTTTCTGAGGGAACATTTATTTTTTCTCCTGCTCAAACAACTTTCTATTTTCATTTCTATATTTCATCTATACCAGTGATTCCCAAAGTGGACACCACCACCCCCTGGTGGGTGCTGCAGCAATCCAGAGGGGCAGTGCATTTGGGGGCATTGAATAACTGTAAGGGAGTGGTGATAGTATGTGACAGGGGGCGCTAAGTAATATTTTTTCTGGAAAGGGAGAGGTATGCCAAAAAAGTTTGGGAACAACTTATCTATGCCATTTGCTGCTTCTTAGCCCCAAGACCTTAGTGTTCATCTTGCTTACATTAGCACCTCCCACTTAATCTTGCAGTTCAGAATGGTACTTCTCTTTTTTTGTTTTCCTGAAACATTTTCTGCCCAGACAGCTGACCAATATTATTCAATTTTACTCTACCCCCCCCTCCTTCTAAGGTGTTTCAAGAAAGAAAGGTAATAAGGAAGAATGAGATATGGAATTAATTGTTTTTGGCACTGAGACTTGCTTAAGAATAAAGAACATTTTTTGTTCTTGCTACATTGATTATCATCATTAATTATCTCTTCTCATGTTCTAGTTTCTTGCTTAAACAAGTCATTTGTTGTTTGCTGCTATGACATTATTTATTCATACTGAGCTAACTTATGAGTGGCACTTGTTTAGAAATATTGCATTAGAAACTGTCAAATACTTCTCATAAATCAAAGTAAACTGTGTATAGTATTTCCTGTGTTTGTGTATGTGTGTGTATGTAAAACACCATATTTTAATAATCAGATTACTTTAAGCTTGAGGAGGCAATATAATATCTGCTAAGGTCCATTTGCTTCCTTCTCTTTAAAAAAAATTTTTTTTTTAAATTTTGAGATCAATCACAATTGCTCCAAGTCCTCATTTAGGAAAAATTCTTAACACCTAAACAGAGGTTGAGTTTTATGACTAACCTTACATTTGTATCTTTCTTTTGTTAGCCCCTTGCTTCTTTGAGGATGATGAAAAATTGAGTTAACTAAAAATATTTGGGTAATGAAATGGCATTTTATATTATAGTGTCTATGAATATGAAAGAGGATAAGTTGAGCCTAAATCTTCTCCTCTGAGATGCCTACAGAGCTAATGATTCTCCTCTATATTCCCCTAATATGCCACAGTTCAGTCCTCCTTTTGCTTCTCAAAGGTGCATTGAAGTGCCATTCCTGATCTGACTTCCCTCATCTAGACCCTCAGAATCTCTCTCCCTCTGGTTCCTTTTATACAAATTCTTTAAGGTATGACTCAGTGTTTTTTATTGATTTAAGAAGGTTTACAAACCTTCTTAAATCAGAACTTGGTTCTGATGGTTTCATTGAATTAGAAAATTGTCTTCTTACATTTACAAAAGCAATAACTTTTTTAAGTGGTTGAGATAATCTTTGAAGGAGCTCTAGCCTTACATACAGAAAAAAAATTAAAAAAATAAATATTAAAACAAAGTAGTAAGGATAGTTTCTTCTCTCACCTTAGATAAGGTCTCTATAATCTTATTTCTTATGTACCTTTGGGGTCCCATGCACACCAGTCTAGTAGTTTACTAGTTTTTACACATTGTTATATAATCACTTAGGATAAAAGATTATGAACTGTTTTGAAAAGCACAATATATTACATAAATATAATGTAGTGTTATTCTATTTGTCCCTCCCAGGCCATTTTTAATAGAAAATCAAGAAAAATATTTCCTCATGATTTCCTCATTACATACCTTCTTACCTGCTTTGATCTAGTCACCTAAGCTGTCAGCAGGGTGTCCCTGGAGGCTTTAAGAAAATAAATCAGTTTCATAGGTACAAACACAGCACATTCTTTATTTTAAAAATACTTTATGCACAAAATGAAATGCCTTTTGTCTTTTCCAAGGCAGACAATTCACTTGTCTGCCTTTTCCACTCAGCCCTTTCTATTCTTCTTGTTGGTGAGTGCAGAGCTTGGTTGTCAAAGAACTGTGCTAAATGTCACTAAGCTGACTTCTATGTTATCCTTCCAATTCTCCTACTCTTTCACTAATATTCAACCTATTCTTTTGTCTTATCAAGAACCGTATCTCCTTCTCTTCAGCTATATCTCCACTCTGATCCATAGTAAATGTGACACATTAAAATTTCATGAGCTACCACCCTGAGATTCCCTTACCTACCTTTCATTCATTCTTTGATTCATATTTCCTGGTTAACCTCCACCCATCTTATTTCTTTGCTTTTGATCCTAGGCTGCTAAGAATCAATAGATAAATTCACTAAACTAAGTCAATTTCATCCCTTAGTAATATATGGTACCTAACCTTAGGTGGCAATTGCTGCAACTCAACAATCCTTTTATCTTAATCTTATTGACTAAGTGATTGTTTTAAATGTCATTATCTTCCCTCTCAACTCCAATCATAACCCCAAACTTACTACAGATGACTTTGCCTACTCCTTTACTGACATGTTGTTGACCATCTAAGGGAGCAAGTAGACCTTTCATCTTCCTTCCCATATCCTTTAAACCTCAGCAAGATCACCACCACTCTGTCTCTTTCAGCTGATCTCTGAATAATACATTTTCATACTAATCACTAGAATTAATCCTTTTATCTCCTAGTGGTTCATTTTCTGGTACTTCTTTCAAGAATTTGATCTTACCATCACTCATTGCATCTCTTTTTCATTTTAATTTCCTTGTTGTTTAACCATCAACTCTAATGACTGTTGCTCAGTCAATAGTCATCTTCTTTTTGTGTTTCTATCAACACCATTCTAATATTTCATATTCATTACCCCATACATACATATTGAACTATTTTGGCAGCAGTTTAAAAATATATTTTGAACTTATATCTTGCTTTGTTTGAACAGAATTTCTCCCAGAATCTCTGAGGCAGAATTTGAAATCAGGTCAACATATCTCCAAGTCTGGCAGTATTTCTTATGTTATCTAGTGCCTGATATAAAATTTAATTACAATCATGTCCCACAATTAGTTTAGCTTTTTGCCAAAGGTAAGACATGTTTTATGAACTACTATATTTTCCTGTATATGGGATATTTCTTTTTATCACTGACCTTCTTGGAGGATATATCTAGTACTAGAACCTCTGTGTGAAAGGGTATAAGCCATTTATTCACTATATAATTCCAAATTGCTTTCCAAAAAGGTTGTGCCAATTTACAGTTCCACCAACTATGCCTTGCTTTATTCATACATTCACTATAACTTTTATAATTCCTATGGTCCCCTTTGTCAATTTTCTGAGTATGAAGTAAAATCAAAGAGATTGGTTGATTTACATAGCTCTTTCAATGAGCACTTTGGAGAATTCTTTAATGTGGTTATAAATAACTTGAAATTCATTTGAGAATCAGTTTTTATCCTCTTCTCCCTTATCTACTGAGGAAACACATGCATACAACATGTATACCACATACAGGCAACACAAATAAATACATGGGTTTATATATGCAAGTGTTTACATGTTATTTACATGTATGTTTGCATGTGTGTACATGGTTTTATAAGTGCTACATGCATATATATGTATTATAGACTTGTGTTATTTGCATAGAAAAGGAGACAAATAACACAAAAGATACACACACATGTATCCCCAAACCATATATATTTAACAAACTATGACCCAATAATCAAGATTCAGATTTCAGCAAATTAGTTAAGTAAGTGCTTAATACAGGAGGCATTAGGTGCAGCTGGGTAGCACAGTGGATTGAGAGGCAGGCCTAGAGATCAGAGGTCCTAGGTACAAATCTGGCCTCAGACACTTTCCAGCTATTTGACCCTGGGCAAGTCATTTGACACCCATTGCCTAGCCCTTACCACTCTTCTGCCTAGCAAACACAGGAGGCATTGTGGTTAAGTACTAAGAATATATCAAAGAAAGGCAAAAATGGTTCCTACTTTCTAGGAATTTATATTCTTTTTAATATATATGTATATATAATGTATTATATAAATATTTTCTAGATTACATGTCAATAGAATTTATTAATATATTGCTGATATTTTGTAATCCATATTCACTTTCTCCCATCCCTCCCCTCTCCCTAAGAAGGCAGGTAATATGGTATAGATTATAAATATATTGTCATATAATACATATTTCCATGTTGGTCATGTTGTGAAACAGGATATATTTTGCTTACAGTAAAGAAAAATTTATGGAGGTAATAAAGAAAAGAGTGATATGTTTCAATTTCGATTCAGACCCCATCTACTCTCTTCAATGGCAGTGAATATCCTTTTTTCTTTATAAGTCTTTTGGAGTTGCCCTGGATTTTTGCTTTGTTGATAGTAGTTAAGTCATTCACAGTTGAGCATCATACATTATTGTTGTTACTGTGTACAAAGTTCTCCTGGTTCTTTGCATTGCTTTCCAGGATTTTTTGTGATCATCTCATTTGTATTTTCTTATGGCACATCGTATTCCCTTACAAACATATACCACAACTTGTTCAGCCATTTCCCAATTGAGACATTCCTTCAGTTTCCAGTTCTTTGACACCACAAAGAGCCATTATAAATATGTTTTAGTCAAAAACTTTTATTAGGCTTCTCTACTTCCATTATCTCCTTTCAACCCTTCATTTATCTTTTTGCCTGAACAATCTCCCTTACACATAAATCAGGGTATATTACTTTTTATCACAAAATCTTTAGTAGCTTCTTTTTGCCAAACATCTTCGCTTGCCATTTGAGGCATTCCACAATTTGACTCCACTACCACATTTCTAGCCTTAACTCATATTTTTTCTCAATAAAATACCATCAAAGTGAACTAGTTTCTATCCCTAAAATTCAGTACTTTCTTGTCTTTGTGATTTTGTTTATGCTGTTTCTTATGCCTCCCCATACTTGGAACCCATTTCAAACATTACCCCTATCTCTGATCTTTAACTGATCCCAAGTTTATAGTGGTCCATTCTTGGAACTCTCAAAACCCTTTTTTTGTAACTCTATGATGTTACTATCATATAATATTACACACTATTAGTTAACTGTGGTAGTCTACCTATAATACTGAAAATTCTGCAAATTCATCTGGTCTAAATTTTGTATCTCATTCAGTGCTTAGAAAAATATTCTGCATACAATAAGCATATTATAACTATATTTTGATTGAATTCATTAGTTAATTCATTTTCCCATAGCTAGGGATAAGGACTTTCTACCTTCATAGGAAGCAATGGAATTAAAGCATCTCCCACAATCATCTTCCCTTGGATTCAAAATGCTTAATTCAGAAATCTGAACCTTGAAAGGAAAGGAGATCCTAAGAATAATAAATGCATTTTCCCCAAATCTTTCTCACTGTTTCCCTATCTTCCTCTCCTTCTTGTGCCTCTGTATCTGCCTCTCTCTCTTCCCTCTGTGTCTCTTTCCTTTTCTCTTTTTTACTTTTCCTTTTCTCTCCCTTTTTTCTCTCTTCCTCTCTTCTCCTATTCCAACACAGGATAAATACTGGTAAGGCATACAATCTAACTATTTTCTTTTTTAAACCATATTTATGATTGTATTCATGTAGAAAACTCCATTTGCCAGTATAGATCTGTAAATCCACAACTGTTCTGTAATTTATAGTCTTAGAGCCTGGGGCACTGAGAGGTTAAATGACTTGCCTTGGAGTCACACTGCCAAATATTTCAGTTAGGACTTAAATCCAAAGTTTCCTGACTATAGCCAGAATACTATTGTAAGCTGCCTCTCTGATTCCTTTATTAAAGTTTTCACCTACCCCCTTTATCAAACATTTATGGTATAAAAAAACCTAGATTTTTTTTTGTTTTTAGCTTTGGTATCTCCCTGATTTAAATAAAAATTAATGCCAGGGAAAGGAATCGAAAGGGGACAATATAACAAAATAAGATTTTCTTTTAATTTTAAGGAAAAATTAGATTCTAAATTTCAAACATATTAATAGGTGGACTAAAATGGGGACATACATGCATTTATAATCTGAGGAGTTCTTAGAGTTTACCAGTCTGTCAAAGGAGTCCATGATACACAAAAAGCTAAAAACTTCTCTTTAAAAAAAAATCTTTAACTTTTACCTTACAATCAGTACTAAATATCAGTTCCAGTGCAGAAGAGCAGTAAGGCTTAGATAACTGGGGTTAAGTAACATCCCCAGGGTGACACAGTTAGGAAGTATCTGAGGTCAGATTTAAACCCAAGATCTCCCATTTCCAGGCCTACCTCTATATCTACTTAGCCACCTCACTATCCCCAAAATCTCTTCTTTAGTAAGTCTCAAAAGCCTGAAAGTCTCAAAGTTTTGAGTGTTCACACATCTTATGAGTATCACAGAACATGGCTAAGGATGTTGGTCATACAGTTTGACTTGTGAGCATTCAGCCTACGTGTAAACCATTGGCTGGATATATGAAGGCTATGTTGTCACCCTCAAAGATATTATACAACGCTCCTTTGGAGATTCTGAAATATTGGTCAGGGTAGCCAAAACTACCTCATGCAGTACGATTCAGCAAATAAAGATTCCACAGTTATCATTACCTCTACTAAATGCACCATTTTCTAAAATGAAGTAATGTTTTCCACAAATCTTCAACAAACTTTTTTCCCCTAACAAGTATTATAGGTGAAAAAAGCATCTTTTTAAAGAAATTAAAACAAACTCATTAAGGTTAACTCAAAATATTACATGGCATAGCCTGTGAATTTCTTATTAAAAGTTCTTCACTGTAGTCAAATTTCTTATATAGTTCTAGTACTTTCTGAATCACTATTTCTGTGATGATTCTGTTTTTACAGCTGTCACCTGCATGTATTCTCTATTACACTCTCTTATTCTTTTCTAAATTTTGAGCACTGTAATCTTAAAACTTTCTAGTTACTCAGGGTTTGGACAGTTCTGAATTTTCTCCTATGCTATTAAAGAGAGTGGTTAACTTTTGTTATAACTCCCTCCTAACTATTATTAGACAATAAGAAAGGACATAGGGCCATATATTTGGATATGTACTCTATCAAAATACTACTGAAGAAATCACACTACTTTCTAAATTAGAAATATACACTTGGTGAAAAGAATGATAATAAAGGGGAGAAAAAGAGTATCTAAGAAATTGATTCCTGATTTTAGAAATGCATTTTTGATTCCTCATTTCCCCAAGGAGATTCACAGAATATTTATATTTATTAGAGAATTGAAACTTTTGTATCAACCATAATTTGAATACATATTTTGATAAATGAAAACAGTTTTTTTCTTCAACCTACTATTTTAGGATATAATACTGTCAACATGCTTTACTAAATAAGAACATTATTAATTCTTATGGTGACAAATATGAGTCTTCTAGCTATGTGGTACAGTATAAAGAGGGCTAGAGTCAGAAAACCCTTAGTTCAAATCCAGACTCAGACACTTGATTACTGTGTGACTCTGGGCAAGTTAATCTTTGCCTTAGTTTCCTCAACTGTAAAATATGATAATAACAATTGCCCTGACCTCTCAGGGTTGATGTTGAGAATCAAATGAGATAATGTTATAAAGTGCTTAACTCGATGTCTAGCTCATGAGGAATTTAATAAATGTTTAGTTCCTTCCTTTGCTCTGCCAGTCAATCAACAAGTATTCATTAAGTGCCTATGATATGCCAGGTCCTGGTGCTAAATTTTGGGGATAAAACTAAAAAAGAAGGAAACAACACCTACTTACAAGGACCTTATATTCCAATGGGAAACACAAGTACAATTTAAAATACAACACAAATATAAAATTAATACATATTATGTATATACAAATTAATTAAATACATCTCATTGAGAGGGAAATACCAGTAATTGTCAGGGAGTCAGGAGGGTTGTCAAAAAAAGGAGCAAGGCAAAGACTAGTTTGGCTGACTCACAGTGTGTGGAAGGATGATTGATATTAAATGAGCATGGCAAGGTACATTTTGATCAGGTTATATAGAGTTTTAAAAGCTAAACAAAGGAGTTTATATTTTATTTTTGAGGCAAGTCATTGGAGTTGGTTGAGTAGACATGTGCTTGGTTGTTTAGAAGTAGGTCTATACTTAAGAAAAATGACTGTAAACAGTATATAAAATAGACCAGAAATGCTTGAGGCAATCAGAAGGCTGTTGCAATAATCTAGTGGGAGATGATGAGGAATAGAAGGAAAGCAGTTTGAGAAAGGAGAAGGGGTCAGATTCATAATATAAAGGTAGAAATGGCAAGATATTTCAACTGATTGGGGCATGAGGACTGAGGGACAGATAAGAGTAGAGGTTAGAGACTCTATAATGTGAGACACTGGAAGGATGGTGGTGCACTCAATAAATAGGAAAGTAAAGCGAAGGTACAGGATTAGAGAATAATTTCAGTTTTAGATATTATTGCATTTAAGACATTTCCAGGACACCATGTCTGAAATGTTTAATAGGTAATTAATAATATTGGCCTGAAGCTAGGGAGAGGTAATGGCTATGAATATGTGGATGTAGGAGTCCTTTACATAATGATCATAGGGGGTCTTAATGAAGTTAACAAGAGAAATATCAGAAAGAGAAAAGAGGAGGGACTAGAACAGAATCTTGGTAGGAACGCTCACAATTAGGGTAAATATATAGTTGATTAGTAGGCAGTAGAGTTGTCTTAGAAAGAGTAGGATGCAAACCTGGAAAGAATACTGTCAAAAAAAATCTAAAGAAAAACATATTCAGGAGTAAAGTATAGGCAAGAACGTTAAATGAAGCCAATAGGTTGAGAAGGATTAGGACTGAGACAATAACATTGGATTTGGTAATTAAGGAATAAACGGTAACTTTTTAGAAAGTCCATTTTTCAATTGAGTGATGAAACTGAAAGCTATATTAAAGGATTAAGGAGTGAGTAAAAGAAAAGGAAGTGGAAACATCAAGGGTAGATGACTTTTTCAGAGTTTGGCTGAGAAAGGGAGGAGAGATTTATCATTATAGTGGTAGGCAATGGTAGTGAAGACATTTTAAAGATGGGGAAGAAATGGATATGTTTGCAGGCGGTAGAAAAGGAATGAATAGAGAGGAAGAAGTTGAAGATTTGAGGAGGCAATGATTAAGGATGTAATTTGCTAGAGAAGACAGGAAAGGAAGAAAACAATTACATATGTAGAGGGATTGGCCTTGGAAAGAAGGCCTACCATTTCCTCAGAGGAGGGAAAGGAGAAGAGAGTGAATAATGAGGTCAAGATGAATGGAAATGAGGGAGCTAATATAAAATAGCCTCATTTTTTTTAGTAAAATAAGAGGTCAGATTTTCAATTGAGAAAAAGGGAGGATGGGGGCAGCTGGGTAGCTCAGTGGAGTGAGAGTCAGGCCTAGAGACAGGAGGTCCTAGGTTCAAACCCGGCCTCAGCCACTTCCCAGCTGTGTGACCCTGGGCAAGTCACTTGACCCCCATTGCCCACCCTTACCACTCTTCCACTATGAGACAATACACCGAAGTATAAGGGTTTAAAAAAAAAGAGAAAAAGGGAGGAAAGCCACTAAAATACCTACAAATTCTGAATTCATTACACACATCAAATTATATCATGTCTATTCTTGAGTTTCCAAAATTCATCAAAAATTATTTATTGAAAGCATCCTATATGCTCAGCTATAGTAGAAGTACCTATTTTATTTAGCCTGTCCTGGTTTCTCTTTAAAGGGACTACAAGGTCATTTTCTTTTGTTTTGGCTTCCTTCCCCTCTTCCCTTCCCCTCCCTGAGATATAAAAAGTCCAGCCTATGAGGAAATATTGGTAGCTTTAGCAAAATTCCCAGTGTTATATAAAAATGTCTTTCTAATCTAGCAAAGGCAGTTGCTGCAATGAATGCAGAGGCAGAGAGGAGCAGCTATTTTATCTGAATTATTATCTTTCTAATGTTAGAAATTTTATCCATTTTATATTTTATAATTAGTAAAGTAATTTTATTGCATTTTTATGGTTCATGAATGTCTTGTTGGATTTTAACTCTCTGAGCCTTAGTCATTTTACTGACCTAAGATAAGTCTGCCCTTAATAACAGCACTATATTAGATGTGATAAATTTCAAAAGTATTGTTAGATATTACCCCAGACTTTAAGGGTTTTATAATCTCCCTGTAAGACAAGTGGCATCTAGGATACCCCTGAGATCCACAAATCTAACACTGAAATAATAATAGCTCTAGTTCTGAAAGGGACTTATAAGCTACTGATCTAATTCCTTCATTTAGAGAAGATGAACCAGAGGTCCAGAGTGGTTAAGTGACTTTCTCAAGGCACACAAGTAATAAATAGGAAAGCGAAAGTTCAAACACAGGTTTCCTAATTGAAAATGCAGGGTTCTTTCCATTCTACCTGGTTGTATATTACTATGATGCTGCCTCATAACAGATAAACTAATTCATTAGCTAATTGGGGATGTCTTTTATAATTATCCTTCTAAGAAATATTTAGATTTAATAAGAATAAAGCATTTAGAGATCTAAAAAATGAAATTCTAATGGTAATGATTTCTGACATGGTAACAGGACAGAATATAGATGGCTTCCAGAAACTTCAATTTCCCCATGATAAAACAGCCAAGAAGGCTAATGGCATAATATGATAATTTCAGTGTTATGATACCCAACATTAGTTAGCGAATGTTCAGATTATACATGCAACATTGTATTCCATTTTGTGTGCCCTGTTTTAGAAAGGGCATTGATAACTGGAAGGAGTAGAGAGAATTTTAAAAAAGTATCCTGGGATTCTGTCATAGATAAAGGTTAATGTCATATATGGATTGTTGGGGGGGAGGGGAAAGAGGTCTTTAGCTTGAAAAAACAAAGGACTAGGGGGAGAAGTATCTTCAAATATTTGAAATATTTTCATATGGAAGACAGGAAAAACATTTTCCCTACTTTTTTCCTCTTAGAATACAGTCAGAAGTGAAGTAGAAAAGTTTCAAATACATTTAGACTTGAGATAAGGGAAGACTTCTTAGTAATTAGAACTTTACAAAATTGGAATGATTGAATCAGTAGGTGATGGTTTCTTCCTTCCTTGGAGGTCTTTGAGCAGAGACTAGATAATGACTTCTCAGGAATATTACAGTGGAGGATTCCCTTTGTGTGTTGGACTAGAGGGCTACTAAGGTCTGTTAAAACTCTTAAATTTTGTGATTTTAGAGGTCAGCCCTCTTTTGGAAGATATTTGGAGAACTCTGTTCTAGCTCATAGGATGATTATGAGAAAACTATTTTTGTAACTCTTAAAACATTCAAAGAAATGTCAATTATGAGTTGATATTCTAACCCAATACTTCCCTTTTTCCTATTAGTTTTCTCCTAATTTAAGAAAAATGAAATTCCTATAACCTTCCCAACTTCAAGAGTATATGCTTGGCTTTCTGCTATCCCAGTGCTCAGCAGTTCAATGTACTCAAGAAAGAGGCATTTGAATTTCCACAACTAATTTTAGGCTAGCACAGTTAACTTATAAGGCAGGATTACAGAATCCTGTTCAATGAATCCATAGGAGAAATAGTCAAATGCCATGATATTTTCCCATCCACCTGCAAAAAGGACATTTTTTTTGTAATCAGTTTGAGGGGAGTGATGTCTTAGTCATCTCATTTCCTTTTGAAAATCTCTCCTGGGATGAAGCTGACTCTAACTTAATAAAAAAGCTAAGATTAGCTTGTGGAAGAATATGACAAATGTATTAAAGAACATAAGGAATTGCAGATATTTGGCTGGAGTTCCAAGGCATTCTAATTTCACTACATCATGGCACTCTAGCTAGTAATGGTATTCAAAATAATTTAACATGTTTTTCCACAAGATAAATTCCTAACCAACATTATAGAGAAGTGTTTTGATGTGAGACTACTACATTTCTTTCCAAACCAACAGTCTTATGAGAGAGCTTTTACAAAAGCCCAAAACAAACACACAAACATCTAGTGTACAACCTAGTAGGTTCCTCACCTTCCAAAGAGATGATATTATTTCTTATGAGTAACACATTAAGAAAATGCATGTATTTTTCCATTTGGTGCCTGGGGAATAGATGTACTGAATATTATCTTTTAGAAGCCAGTGCTGCACAAGAGATATCTCTGAAATAAAGGACAACTGTAAACAGCTTTCTGCTGTTTATAACCTTGGAAAGTCTAAAACATGCTAGGAGACATAGTAAGTCATGTGGTCGAGCCAAAAAATTTCCTACTTGTCAGAAATTCTTTGCAGAAAAGTAACTATTAACCAAAAATTAAACACATCATCTCTTATTAAATCAAATAACTAGCAGTTATTTCTTTTTTAAAAATGTGTAATCCCTGAAAACCAGAGTAAAGAGTTCAAGGCACAGTAAAAATCCTTAGGTACCCAAGAGACCTTAAGGGGCAAAATTCTAATTTGCAATCTTGATCCGTAATAATTAAAAGGCAAAGAGGTACTTTTTAATGGTTTTTTTTCTAGTTCAAGGACATTTTGGTTCTGAATTTGACCCAGCTGAAGTTTGTATAATTTGATTAGGAAGGTTATCTGCTCACACATTTATGAGACTCTTGCTTTTTATAAATTCTGTTACAGCCCTGATTTGATTTTCAATTATATTAGGCATCACCTACAAATTAACCAATATCATCTCAACCCATCAATTTATTTTTATTTAAATGCAATGACCTTCTTACTAAATGTACTCTCCTGTATATAAAACATAAGGTATCTTGAAAAAACAAACATGTACTTTGAATTTATTTGTGTGCTGCTGCTGTAACTAGCTATAAAAATACTTGGTGGTATTTACCATGTATTGGAGGCCTAGCAATTTGAAACCTAACAGTTTAATAAATGCAGACTTGGTCCTGTATTATATGTATTTCCCCCCATTCTTTTAGCAATCAGAAAGAAAATGATGTATCAGCAGTAGTAGTGATATGCTGCAATGGTAACACTACCTGCATACATGAGTAGTGCCGAGCAGGCATTTCTCATGGGAACCTGACCATCAATTTACCCAGGACTTGAAAGGAGGAAAAAATAAATTGAAACCTATTTTGAAAGGGAGGAGAACTTCTTAGGGGGAGATGGGGAAAGTGGGACAGGAAAAGAGAAATATAGTTTTGAAGCATACATAGTATTCATGCTAATACTACATTAGCTAGCTAATGAATGCACTTAACTGACATGTTACATTGTAGGCAGCTAAGAGGATATATCATTGAAAATTGCTTTTTGAGGATCCTGTTTACTATATGATTCATGTTCATTGTTTAATAGATACAATCTTTTACTAAATTAGTAAAACCTAGTTTTCGATGTTCTACCGACCATTCAGAAGGCATGGTTTTGCACATTCACATCGAGTTTTGACTGAATTGTTAGTGTATACCTTGATTTGGAATGCTTTTTTGGATTTATCTGTATTCTGCAACTTTTTCTGCTTTGATCCCTACCCCTTTGGTTCAAATTTATTTGATGACACCTTTTGACCAACAGATACTGCCTTTTTTCTTTTCAAAGATGTACATAAATGGTTACCATTAAATTCTCTAAAATATAGGGCTTTTTTCCCTTCTAGTATTTGGGATGGGGAAGAGCCAGAGGAAAGGAAAAGGGAAGCAGATAGAGAATGAAAGATAAGGGCATATTCCTATTTAGATATGTAGCAGCATTAGTAATTGCTGTGCTTTTTCAATGGACAGCCTTTGGGGAGAGATAACATGTTTAGAGAGTATTTTAACAGATAAAAATCACTTTCAAATACACTTTCCTATTTTATTGTCAAATTAACATTGTGCAACAAACACTTACACTGTGTACATTATTATCTCCATTTTATAAATGGGAAAATTGATGTACAGATTGAGTGATTTTGTTCAGTTGTTCAGCCAATAATTGGAAGAACCCAAGTCTTCTAACTTCAAGGCAGAGTACTTTCCACTATCTTCCTAATTTACCTCTCAAAGGTAAATCTGTTCTATATTTTTAGGTCACTTGCTTTTTTTTGTAATAGAGAGAGGATTAATCAGTTATTACAATATGAAAGATAGTAAAACATTTGTCAGGGTTTTGTTTTTAATTTTCCTATGTAAGGTTAGAAATTGGACATGAGGTTTCATTGGTATTGGTTATCTCTAATATCTGGCCAAGTGACCATTTAAGACCTGTAAGGGCATTCCTCTTTTTATCCTATTCTACTAAGATTATGGAAACAGTATAGATGAGTGAACATCAAGTTTAAATGTTACCTCCTCAAGGTATTTGTATCAATCAGTCAATAAACATTTATGAAACACTATGTGCCAAACATTGTGCTAAACACTAAGAATACAAAAAGGGGCACTTAGCGCTTAACATAGTGCCCAGCATATAGTCAGTGCTTAATAAATATTTATTAACTGACTGTAGTAAAAGAATTCCAAGAACAGTTCTGACAATAACTCTTATCAAAGAATGCATACTTCTTTGAGTTCTTACATAAGTCAGATCAGGATGAGGTGATGACATGGTTGTAAGTTTAACACTTCAATAAAAGAATTCTAAGTATTGATCTCTTCTTATGGAAAATAAAGACTTCATTATTCAATTGAAGGTGTATGTACTCAACAAACTAAAAACAAAAACACCTCAAATCCTAAATAAAAGAAATGCAACTCAATTATGTTAATTATTGAAATGTCCTTTCAATTTTCCTCAGTTCAGTCTCAGTATGAATTCAGTAGTATTCATGTTTCATTTTCTGGCTTTCACAAATAAATTATAATAAAGTGCACTTTAAGAATTGGTACAGACTCTATTCTTTTATGATGGTTGTAAATATAAGACACAATGATTACTTCATTATTTTCCTTTTAAATGGGTGAAGTTATACACTTCATTTCTAATTCATAGCTATATTGCTTCTATTGATTATGGCCATGGTCACTTAGGAAGAATTATAAACTTAGAGGATAGTCAATCATTGTATTGTCTATAGTACAAAGAGCCTGAAATGTTCTTTGCCATGTAACTAGTTCATGTTACACTAAAGGTAGAAAATTACTTCTTGATTAAGCTCAATTACTTTACAGTGGGTGGCAATTTGTGTCATAGTAGGGTGGAAGAAGTTAGAAGAAGGGAATAATCATATTTTAATACAGCTCTTTTATATATACACACAAAAGGAAAGTGTTTGTGTATAGACAACCTACTTACTTTAAATAAATATCTTAAAGAGTATTCACTAAGTAGAGATCTACTCTGTTCACTAATAATGCAGCACCACATTTCTATATTTCTGGATAATTTAAGAGCTAGAGAAAATTATGTCACATTCTTTCTTATTTAAGTATTAAATTTTTGTGACTTTAGAGGTTAATGACACATGAGAAAAATTGTCAGATAGGAAGAGAAGAGAATATAATTAAGTAGTTGAAGAGTAATATATTACAAACAGCAACTCCATTTCTTCTCCTCTAACATGAAATAACAGTAAAAGCTTTGTTAATCAAACCCCAGTAAAATCCTCCTCATCAGCTTAAGAGTTTAAAAGAAAGGGGAAAAAAAGATGCCTAAGCTTATCCTTTTGCCACCACTGAAAATTATTTCTAAGACCTTAAACTACTGAATTTAGTCTAGTATTTTTATGATAATTTTAACTTAAAGGGAATCAAATGTTTTATTCATGTACAAGGATGAGAAGTATGTTCTTGATATATAATCAAGAATAAAATTGTCTAGTACCTAGAATAGTTTTTGTTTTAATAAAAACCAAAATTACTAGGAACTGATTTGGGGGATTAAACACAAATTTAAAAGTGATAAGGGGATCAGTGTAAAAGTCATACCCATATTCTTTTAAAGAGACAAAGCTCAGAGTAGAAACATTTAAATCCCCTTATGTGGCAATTCTTTTATTTAGAAAAAAAAAAAGTAATAACGGAGAAAAGTGCTAGCATGATTCTTTTCTACCTCCATTGAAAGTAAAGTGTTAGTACTTCATTCTAGTGCTACCACATGCCTAATCTCTTCCTATTAAGCTAAATGTGGATGTATATTACTTTAGAATAACTGAGCAGGGAATCATTTTGCCAGATTCATTCCTGAATGAGACTCATTGCCCAGCTTGTAGCCACAAATATATATCTACATGTATGTGCATGTATGTGGAAAGAAAGGAAAGAAAGGAAGGAAGGAAGGAAGGAAGGAAGGAAGGAGAGAGGGAGGGAGGGAGGGAGGGAGGGAGGAAGGAAGGAAGGAAGGAAGGAAGGAAGGAAGGAAGGAAGGAAGGAAGGAAGGAAGGAA
>NC_058132.1:438174959-438189410 GCF_016433145.1 Gracilinanus agilis
AGGGATGGAGGGAGGGAGGGAGGGAGGAAGGAAGGAAGGAAGGAAGGAAGGAAGGAAGGAAGGAAGGAAGGAAGGAAGGAAGGAAGGAAGGAAGGAAAGAAAGACATTTGGTATTGGTTAAATCATAGAGGAAATTTAAAAAGTCATTTTATCTTCCAATGTAATAGCAATAATCAATAGATTTCTAAGGTTAATGTAGAAATATATTCAATATTCCAAAAATATATTTCACAAATCAGTCACATGTTATCTCAGCATCTTTTGCTTTCTAGATGCAATACAATTTTTAAAAAATTAAATATATTTTAATTTATTAAAAAGAATTTAGCATGTTTGCTATAAAAATAGAGAAAACTGTGTACCATTAAAAGAGTACTACTTCCAAATCCACTTTAAAATACCACTTTAAAATCTAAATGACCTTGAAGCTCTAAAATCTCTTCCACGTTTAAATCTTATTGAAAGAGAATAGAGTTAACATATATGTATAGCCATCTCTGTGACCGGAAAACTTTTCTACTTCTCATTTTGTCATTCCTAGCTCTTAAATCTATCTCTCTCCCCTCTAAAAGCATTGTCTCTTCTCTAACCTTTTTTTGTTTGTTGTTGTAGCATTATTTTTCTTCCTAGACATCATTTCTGGAGACTCTGGCTTGTATAGTCTTTACTAATCTGTCTTATGATTCCTTTAATTGCTTGAAGCCTTAAACCTGATTTTGTAAAATCATCCCACCTTTCTCTTTACATTTACTAAAATGCCTATAGAAAACATTGGTGCATTCATCAAACAGAAACCAGTTAGCTCATTTATCAAGAAATAGCCTGCTGTGCCCTGTCCTTGAGACAGACAGTGTTGCAGCTTAAATAACTTCACACAGGGGAAAAAATGTTGATTTAATTGTAATAAGACGATTTAAAAAAATGTATTGTTTGTTTGAAATTATAAGTAACAGATTAGACAATGTGTGCTGAACTGGAAAACCTAGAAAGACAAGCCCTATTGCCCTAGATCTAATTTCCCTATCTTGAAACAACTTGACCATTTGTATAGCCTACGAATTGTCATAATGGCTCCTGCCTGTTTTCAATAGAGACATTCAACTTGGTGTCCCTCTAACACTTTAAGCCTGCTTCAGGCAGAGATTTGCATGCTGGCCTAATTCCAACAACTTGAAAAGGAGCTGATGTCTATGCAAATCTGCATAATAGCTGTCTTAATCATTAATACTTTTTTTTTTTGTTTCTAAAGTATAGAGTCTTGGTGAGGACACATAAACTACATGGTCTTTAATAACTGGAATTCTGATTAACTCTAGGTTCCTAACACTTTTCTAATCCTTGCTTTTCCTTTCACTTTTCATATTTTAGTGTTTCTTTATTCAAGAGTAAGGACCAAAATTATGTGATTTCAAAATATAATCTGATCATTTTTTAAAATGTTTTTAGTGACATTGATTGAAACATACAAATATGGGCATTTCCTCAAGCACTGGAACAATTGGGGCTATGCTTCAAGATGAAAACCTCCATGGTGGAACCTCAGTTCTTCTGCAGGAAACTGACCCTCTCATTTTCTGCTTTAACCACCCCCTCTTTTCTTTTTCAGTTTGTATGCATTGCAAAGATTTTGCATCTAGTTGAAAGAGAGAGAAAACAAATATAACACCCCAAACTTACAACAAAGTTGAATTAACATTTACAGATATTAACCCATAAAATGATGGGGGTTTTCAAATTCCAACTTATGTTTCAGTGCATTTAGATGAAATCTAAGTGATTTTTAAGTCATGGTATAGTTATAGTTAATCTTTTAATCAGGAGCTGTAAACACCGAGATTCCCTTTAGTCAGAGGGATAGTTTCTTTGAATGTAGCCCTGGCCTTTTGTTTGTTTGTTTGTTTTTGTAGCCCTATTTTACTTTCATCACGAACACTACAGGTGCCCTCCATAACTACAGATGGAACATTTCCACCCCACCAAATGCAAAGAAATGTTAAAACCATGAACATTCTTTGTGTTCTAGCCCCAACTCAGTCCACTGAGGTAAAATTATGAAATCTGTCATTAGTCACACCTTCTTCTCCCCTAATGCCATCTCCCTAACTCCAGTGATATCCATACAGGTTGTAAAATGACATTAGATCAGGTAATTTCTAAATTCTATTTGATATATAAAATTCTTATCCTGTAATTTACATGCCCGTAGGACCAGTATTATTCTATTAACATTGTAGAATGAAAGCCATATGATATAGTAGAAAGGGTAACCTAGATCTCACATTTATTTCACTGCGTGATCATGAAGAAGTAACTTAATATCTTTGAACCTGAGTCTCCTCACATCTAAATAAGAATTTTTTATCTCTATATAGTTTTTTCCTCATACTTCCATCTGTTATAAAAAGACTTATCTATAGTATAATCATTTGCCTAATTCGTTTTTTGTTTGTTTCTAAGGTATTTTTTTGGCAACTGCCAGGAAATACTTTTTGCTAATAATGATCTGCAAATCTTCTGCGACTTCTAGTACTAAAAAGATGCCTAGGACCTTGAAAAATTAAGTGATTTATCTAGGTTCTCAGAGTCAATATTTAGCAGGAAGAGAAAGTGCTTTACTCATACCAAACCTATGAAGTATTACAATTATACTTATCTCCATTTTAGAGAAGAGATTAAGGCTCAGAAATATTAAATTACTTAACCATCATCACAAAATGAAATAAATGTCAGATCCTGATTACCTGACTAAATCTAGTATCCTTTCCACTATATCATATGGCTTCTATTCTACCATGGTAATAGAATATTACTGGTTCCATAAGCCTTTAAATCACAAGATCAAAATTTTATAAATCAAACAGAATTTAGAAATCATCTGTTTTTATCTTCTCATTTTACAACTAAGGACACTGAGGCCCAAAGTATTTAAATGCCTTTTCTAAGGTAATTCATTAAGTAATTTAAATCTGAAACCTAAATGGTTCTTCTGGATCTCTCACTTATAATTTTCTACTTGAACAACCTTGGGCAAGGCTCTGGCCTCTTCTAGGTCTTACCTTCCACCCATCAAATGAGAGGGTTCTCAATTCTCTTTCAACTTTAAATCCATAGTTCTCTAAAGACATCAATAAATGTATGATTTTCTTTGTCTATTATATAACATGAACTACATACCCTCCAAGTAAGATACATAGATTTATTTAAATTATATTTTTGAGAGACAATTTTTAAACATATTGATGGTGTCCGGGGAGATAATTTATGGTGGACACTTCTGGTATCCTTGAAATCATACTGTTGTTAGAGACAGAGGGGTATAGTGGACAGTGGACCAGCCTTGGAGTCAGGAATAACTGGGCTCAAGTCATGCTGTTGACACATCATGACACAGCATTATAGCTAATTGACCATTTCAAGTGAAGTCAAGTACTCATTGTCTACTTTGTTTCAGACATTGTTTTAAGTGCTCAGTATACAAAGAAAGTTAACAATAATAAGCAAAAATCAAACAAACAAAGAACAATCCTTACAGTCTGAATGAAACAATTTGCAAACAACTATGAAAAAACAAGATATATAGATATAGATTTAGATATAGATATAGATATAGTCTATATAGTCTCAGCAGTCAGAACCTACAAGGAGGACTAGGAAAGACTTTTTGGAAAAGATAGGACTTTAGCTGATATTTTATAGAAACCAGGGAATCTAGGAAAGAGAGATAAGGAAGAAGAGAAGGAGAAAGTTCCTGGAACTGGGGATAATCAATGGAAATTCAGAGAGACAGAAAGAAGATGGAGTGTCTTGTGTGAGGAACAATAAGGAGGTCATTGTCCCTAGATTATAAAGTACTTGGATATGAGTAATGTAAGTAATGTGATAAGGAGACTGGAAATAGAGAAATATGCCTGACTATGAGCTGCAATTAGTAGGGAGCAACTAAAGTTTAATGAGTGAGGCGGCAGGGAGAGCTTGTGACATGGCCAGACCTACACTTAAGTAAGTTAAGTGGAGGATAGAATGGAGTAGGACAGGACAAGATTTAGAAATTAACCAGGAATTTATTACAGTAATCCAGAAGTTAAATGATGAAGGTTTGTACCAGGATGCAGAAGGCAGAAACAGCACTGCTTGGTAATAAATTGAAAATAGTTGGGAAGTGCTAAGAGAAGTCTGGGTGACTAGGAATATGATGGAATGCTCAGAAATAATACAGAAGAGTATAGAAGTTAGGAAGAGGGGAAAAGGTTTTGGGGAAAAGAAAATCAGTTTACTTTTATACACATTGCATTGAAGAGGTCTACTAGATATCAAATTTGAGATATCTGAAGAAATGAAGGTCAGAAAAAAATTAATACTGGACAAATAGTTGAGAATTATCTGCAAAAAATGAATCTATAAGATCTGCTGAGATGACCAAATGAAAAATCACAGACTGCAAAGTATAGATGATGTAAAGAGCTTCTCAGTGGAAGATGTTTCTATGTTAGGAATTCCCAACTCTAATGAAATTATAGGTCAAAGACCTATAATTCTAACCCCACTAATATGCTTTACAAGTGAGCAGCCATTTATTCTATGTGTGTATAGAGCAGGATATGGTTATTCTTATCCACTTGATGCAAAATTGCATTAGAAAATATATTATTTTATTTGATTTGTGTTGGCTTAAAGCTTCATTAATCTGAATCCCTACTGTCAATTTAAATAGTGATTCAATATTACTTACATATTCTACATTAATTGAAATAAAGCAAAATTCTATTCCAGCCATGATGTACAATTTAGGACATTAACATTTCTACTTATTATGTAGTGCTCAAGAAAGTTGAAATTTATGATCTTAGGTTTTAGTCACACTGATTAGGACATTAGTAGTAATTAGGAACATATATATTATATATTTTTCTGTTCACTTTTTCATAAACTGTCTCCCCTAATAAAGTGCAATAACTTTTATTGCTTGACACATTTGCCAGTTGGGGAAAAATATTTTGGCCTTAATTTAAATAAGCCAAATGTTTTTTTTCTGATTCTTAATTTTTGTCTTACCACCAAAGTTACTGGAAATCTCTGAGTTTCTTTAAAAAAATGTTTACTGGGAAGTAGGAGCAAGAATTGGCAGTTTTATGAGCTTGAAATTTCAGAATTATTTACTAGCTTCCTATTGACCCAAAATGCTTTTCTTGATCATCCCTAAACTATCTGAAAATCTTTACTAGCAAAATAACTTTTAAAATTTCTCTGGGCCTATTATGCTTTTAAGCCCCATGCCTGACTTCTGAAAACAAATAACCTAAACTATGACCCATTTCCTTATCTACATGTGAAAATTAAATATTGTTCTGATTATAATAATACTTATATTTTTATTATGTGAATTAGTAGGAACCAAGTTTCCAATGGATATCTTTTTTTGGCAATTTAGATAGACTAAGAAGTATACTTTTATTTTTGGATATGGCATTCTAGCAGTTAAATTCCTAAATGCACTTATTGTCCAAAATGCATAATAAAAGATAACAAATCGGGCCAACTAAGCAGCTCAGTAAATTGAGAGTTAGGCTTGGAGATGGAAGGTCCTAGTTTTAAATCTAATCTCAGATACCTCCTAGTTGTGTATCTGTGGGCAACTAACTTAACCCCAAATGCCTTGCTCTTATTAATCTTCTACTTTATTGACTCTGATACAGAAGGTAGGGGTTTAAAAATAATAAATGTAATTACTAATATGATTTGAATGCCTAGGTAGAAAACTATGATCATTATTTATAAATATGTCCATAGGTGAGCAATAATTATCTCACATATAGCCACTATAGCTCACATTTTCATAATTATGATTAAAAAAGGCCTTTGAAAAATTTGATCTTTATAATAGTTTGGTGAGGAAGGGTATCATGCTTATGAATATTCAAATATATGTATTCTAATAATTATTAAGTGAGAAGCACTTTCCTAGAAGCACATGCAGTATTCAAGCCTGTTAAGCAATGGGAATGTCTTACAAATTGACAAAATGTGCTCTGATAGATTCCTCTAAATATTATAAAGGAAGCATTCAGAGGAAAAAAATTACAACCACAAGATTAAAATCATTACTCTTTAATATGCCATAGATAGAAAGAAAAACAAACTATACTAGCAAAAGCATTAAAATCATTCATTTATTTGTTTATTTATCTATTTATTTGAACCTTGGTTTCCTTATCTGGTCAATGTTGGAAATATGAAGCCTCTCATGACTCAAATTCAATACCGATTAGCACAGAAATTGTAGCATTCTATGTTTTTCCAACTTAGTCTGGTTCATCCCTCCTTGGCCATTCTGTGGTCTCATGATATTGGTTCTGGACTCTATGAACCATTCATCTGGCTTTAGCCCTACTGAAGCTTAGAGCACCTGATCTTCCTCAGCCTCCCCAGCAACAGGATGTGTCACAATGGCTAGATATTTTTAAATATTTAAGAACCTATTTAATTTAATTTTCTATTCAATTTCTTCCAACTTGCTTTTCATGTTTCTCTTTCATGCAAAACAAACTTCATTTCTCTTCTATTCTCTTGAGATAATCCAGGATCTCTGAATATGCTCCACTTTGAAGCTCAACTGTCATAACTATCTTTATTCTTATCTCCCAAGTTGTTTAACTCCCATCTGGACCTTGCTTCATTAGAAGCTGTCATGGATAGAAGAGATTGGTCAGAGAGGACCTTTCCCACTTTCCTAGCTCTGAAAGAACAGCTTTTAAAAGTTGATGAGGGAGAGCCATTTTTCATGTGTACATAGTAGGTACTTTAATATTCAATTGCCCAAAAATTTATTAAATGATAATATTAATCCTTGCGCTATAAATCTCAAAATTTGTTGTGAGATTCAATGATAATATTTGCAAAGACCTTTGTAAAGTTAAAAATGCTAATATTAGCTACTATCAATTATTAATACATTCAGGCAAAAAATTGATTGGTGCCATGATGACTAGATCACCATTTGAATGTTTTAAAGGTACCTCAAAGAAACATGTTAGCCAAATTTCCATAGTGTTACACTATTAGGTGTATTTTGTAGATGCATAAGCCACTAATACTTCTTTACTCTTCCTAAAAAGTATAAAATATTAATCTTGGTAAATGACATTTTTGCCCTCTAGAGTATTCCAAAGATTGATTATCCGTTGTGACAAAGAACTGGCACCTTCATGATTCCAGGTATCTCTTAGGTTGAAAATACAACATTTCACAAAAAAGATGAATTTTATAATATAAACTTGAGGTCTTCGTTTTGTTTCACTTTTCTTTACAGCAGGGAAAGATATATAATGTTAGATTAATAAGAAAATATAGCTACTAAAGTAACTTATAGAGACATGTTTTTAAAAGATAAGTTACTATTGAGTTTATAATTTCTTCTGAATCACACCCAGTATACACAGCTAGCTATAACTATATATATAACATGAAATATATTTCATTAATCAATACAGCTCATGGATTCAGTGTATGAAACACAAAGTATTAGAGAAGATAACTTTATTTTGTCCTATGGTACTTTACATATCAATATGAAAGGCTAGAAAAATAGGAATAACCCATAAGATATTTTTATGAATTATGAAAAGAAATACTTAATACATAACAGAAATGAAAGATAACTGCATTAACTTTTCTTTTTCTTTTTTGCTTTCCCCCCCAAATACATGTAAAAACAGTTACCCATATTTTTCAAAGAATATGGAGTCTTGAATTCTCTCCCTCCTTCCCTTTCCCACAGTCCTCTGGTCCCCTTTGAGATGTTAAGTGATCTCTAGATTTTACATGTGCAATCATGTAAAATATTTTCCCATATTGATCCTTTTGTGGAAGGAAACTCAGAAAAAAAAATTTAAAAAGTGAAAAAAGTTTGCTTTGGTACGGATTTAGACTCTTCTTTTTCTCTGGAAGTAAATGGCATTTTTAATCATGAGTTCCCTGGATAATTTTGGATCATTGTATTGCTGAAAATAGCTGTTATACACATAATAATACTATGTAGAATGTTCTCCTTGTTCTGCTTATTTCATTCTGCTTCAGTTAATGTCTGTCCGGGTTTTTCTGAGCTTCTCCTGCTTGTCATTCCTTACAGCACAATAGTATTCCATTACAATCTTATAGTATAATTTACACAGCCATTCCCTAATTGATAAACATCCCCTTACTTTCCAAATCTTTGTCCCCCTAAAAAGAGCTGCTTTAAATATTTGTGTACATATAGACCTTTCCCCTTTTGGATTCCTTATCTTTTTGGGATAGAAGCCTAGAAATGGTATTGTTGGGTCAAAGGGTATATACTGTTTTATAGCCCTTTGAGCACAGGTCCAACTTGCTTTCCTGAATGATTGATTTGGTTCACAAGTTTCCCAGTATTGCATTCATATCCCAGTTTTCCTATTTGTCCTCCAAGTTTTGTCATTTTTCCTTTTCTGTTAGAACATCCAATCTAGTAGGTGTGGGATGGTACCTCAGAGTTATTTTAATTTGCATTTCTCTAATTAATAGTGACTTAGAACATTTTTTTTTGCATGATCAGAGAGAGCTTTAATTACTTCGTTTGAGAAATGCCTGTTCATATGCTTTAACCACTTATCACCTGGGAAATGACTTGTATTTTTATATATTCAACTCACTTCTCTATGTATTTGAGAAATGAGACCTCTAATTGAGGGACTTGCAAATTTTTTTGCACCATTATGATTATTGTATATTACTTTCCATCTTATTAAACCCTGTTTAGTTTCTTACTTCTACCTCCCCCAATTTGCCCTCTTTTCCATCAGCCCCTACCCCTTCTCTTAAAATCTCCACTTTAGAGATGTACACAATTTAATCTTGTTGAATGTCTTTTGATTCTCTCATATTTGCCTTTTTTATGATTTGTTGAGTCTCGTAGTTGAGAGTCAGATTTTCCATTCAGCTCTAGTATTTTCATCAGAAATGTTTGGAACTTATTTATTTTATTGAATATCCATTTTTTCACCTGAAGAATCTTTCAGTTAAGAAGAATGCTCAGTTTTGCTGGGTAAATGATTCTTGATTGAAGTCTTAGATCCTTTGCCTTCTGGAATTCTAGGTCCTCTGATCTTTTAATGTAGAAGCTGCTAAGCCCTGTGTTATCCTGATGGTGTCTCCACAATATTTTAATGGTTTCTTTTTGGCTGAGGGAAATATTTTCTTCTTGACTTGGGAGCTTTGGAATTTGGCCATAAAATTCCTGGGAGTCCTTTTGGGATCTATTTCAGGAGGTATTGGGTAGATTCTTTCCTTTTCTATTGTATCCTCTGGTTCTAGAATATCAGGGCAGTTTCCTTTGATGATTTCTGGAAATATGATGTCTAACTTCTTTTTTAACATGGCTTTCAGATAGTCCAATAATTCTTAAATTATTTCTCCTGGATTTCCCTTAAGATATTTCACATTTTTTTCATTCTTTTTTCTTTGATTGTTTCTTGATGTCTTAAGGAGTCATTAGCTTCTACTTGCCCAATTCTAATTTTTAAGACATGATTTCCTTGAGTGAGTTTTTGTACCTGCTTTTCCATTTGGCCAATTCTACTTTCTAAAGAGTTTTCTTCTACAGTGAATACTTCTTTTTCCAAAGGGCCAAGCCTGTCTTTCAAGAAGTTTTTCTCTTCAATGCATTTTTATCTATCTTTTCCCACTTGGCCAATTCTTCTTTTTTAAAGAGTTCTCTTCTTTGGATTTTTGTGCCTTTTACTAATTGGCCTATTCTATTTTTTAAGATATTAATTTATTTATCATTTTTGTGCCTCCTTTACAAAGTTATTTACTCTTATTGCATGATTTTCCTGTACTCTCATTTCTTTTCCCATTTTCTTTTACCTCTCTTATTTGATTTTTAAAATCATTTTTGAGCCCTTTCATTAATTCTATTTGGGCTTGGAGCAATTCAATTTTTTCTTGAAGGCTTTGGATGCAAGAGTATTGTCTTTGTTGTCTTTTTCTGAGTTTGAGTCTACCTTTTCATCAAAATAATTTTCTATGATGAGTTTCTTTTTTTGTTGTTTGCTCATTTCCCTGCCTTTTTCTTTTCTTTTTCTCCTAATTAAAAAATAACAACAACAACTTAAAGTTGGGCTCTGTAACTGTGGTGAGGGGAGCACTTTTCTAAAATTCAGGTTCTTTGTGCAGCTACCTTCAAAACAGATACCAGGGATCTATCTGCTTCAGTTTTTCCTAAATGGTATGATGTAAGGAGTGGTGTGTTTAATGCTCTCTAGACCTTTGCTCTGGTCTGTGAATAACACCAAGCACTCTTTTAATCCTTGGAACCATGACCAGGGTCCCCTGTTCCCCTGTGATTGCAAGCGCTGGTATATGTTGATGTTTCTCCTCACCCTGTGTCTGTGCCCTAGGACTGTTGACCAAATTCTGCCTATAGCAATGGGACAAAAGACTTGTACCTAGAGCCAGCAAAGGGACTCCTTTGATCTCCTTTTGAACAGTTGTACTATACATCTTGCCATTTTCAGTTGTGCCCAAGACCATTTGCCTCAGTGGGGTCTGCCCTTGTGTTCCACCTCTACCCCAGTGTACTCACTCCCTTGTCCTGGCTTTCTAAATTGTTTGGGACTGAAAAATTACTTCACCTTGTCTTTTTTGGATTGTACTGCCCCATAATTCATTTTGAGATGCTATATCATTGCTTTTTGTTGGGTAATTTGATAGAAATGGGTCCTTGTACCTTTTCCACCACCTTGGCTCTAGCTCTACTTTGCTTTTTCTAATATGGTTTAGGCAATTCTGAAGAAAGAAGATTAGATTAGATTAGAGGTTAAAAAATATTTTGGTTTCAGGACCCCATCGCACACTGAAAAATTATAGAGGACCTCTTCAAAAAGCTCCTGTTTATGTAGGTTATAACTACAGATATTTGCCATATTCAAAATTAAAATATATTAACATGAAAATAATTTCGACTTCATAGAGGCCCTAAAAGGGTCTCAGCAAGTCTAGGGTTCCTCATATCACAATTTGAATTCTGGACTAGATGATCTTCCATTTTCACATGACATCAGGTGGCAGCTTCACATCTCCTTCATCCATTCAGATATCTAGCCAGATATTCTATCTTGGACCTATTCATTTTAGATAGCAACTCTTCCTAGAATCCATAAAGGTAGCAAAATATACCTTTGCACATATATTCACATTTGTACATATTCAGCCAATGAAGAGAGTTATTCATCATGAGGACCTGCTTTGCATAAGGAATAGTGCAGAAATATCTTTTTTTATTGTTTATTTTAAAGTTACATTTTGTTATTAGAAATTTGATACATATTATTAAATTTGAACATTACTTTATAAAAAGAACAGAAAAGAGGACCACATACATAGCATTAATATTCATTAGTTACAGCTATTTTTTTAAAGTATGTATTTAATATAATGTCTTAGTTCTAGTTCAGCCAAGCATTTCCTGTTAACCTTCTCTTGGTCATATCTCCATTCCACCTCTGCCTAGGAGCCTGTAGTTTAGCTAAAATTCCTGTCCTCTAAGGTCATCTGAATCTGATTCACTATTTACTTGATTTACCTAGAAATCCATGATCCTGAAGGAAAATCATATTCTTCTGTCTGTCTGTCTGTCTCTGTCTCTCTGTCTCTCTCTATTCCTCTCTCATTTTTAGGAAGCTTATAAAATTATTAATAATATCAGAACTATAAGATTCTCTTACTCCATTCAATTAATTAGCAGGCATAATTCACAGACCACTTATGATCAGTCACAATTTAGAGGAAGCACGATAAGGAATAGGAATGGCTTAAATAAATAATAATGCTGCTGGCATTCACCAAACAACCAAGTTAAAAACCTTAAATGTCTTTAAGGTGATCCCAAGAACTATCACACTCAGCAGCATTAGTTACCCCTTTAAGTATTCTTTGCCTGAGAAAGTGGAGGTTTTACCACAGGAGGCAAGCCTTCAAAGATTAGACTCTTGGGTATGAATTTTTATTTCCTCTTTTTCTCTGAGACTGCCATTGTGCTACAAACCACCCCACTAGCTTTTGCTGCCCACAGCTTCAACCTTGGCTGCATTCAAGCAGCCCTTTCACTGCTAGAGCCCAGTTCAAAAACTTTGACATGGCAGAGTTCCAACCCCTCACTCTTTCCTGCTTAAATTCTCTAACTAGCCAACTGAAAATACTCTCAGTTTCTTTTAGGATGTGAAAAGAATACTGTCTGCTTAGGGCTTCAAATTCCAGAATTCCTGGTTAAGGAAACTCCCTTGAACAATGTAGCTTGGCACTTTCTATTCAATTCAGAGGTTTAGAGAATTGACTTGATTCTGTCCAAGGTCACACAGCAAATATGTATGGGAAGTAGAAATTAACTTATGTCTTCTGGCTATAAGGACTTCTTTCTATCTATTATGCCATTTATATAACACAGTTTCATCAGCTCTTTCCATGTTAATTTTTATCCATTTTCTTTTTTTTTCTTTAAAAACTCTATAAATAGCTTTATGTTTAAGGGAAACCTTTCTTTCATTTTTAGTCTGCTTGGAATATATAACCATTGGTGAGATGATTGGGTCAAAAGGAACAAACGACTTTAATACCTTTTTTCACATAACATATGTTGCATCACTTTACACAAAATACATCAGATGGATGCATTTGCTTCCATTCTGAGTTATAAAGGCCAAGTATCTTTACTTTCAGAGTAGTCTTACTTGTGATTTATCTGTCAGTTGTCAATCAGGTACATAAAGTTTAAAAAACAGCTGGTGTTTCAAAGGACAGCTGTGCTATGGTTACAACAGACTTAAAACATTCAGTAAACAATGCAATATAATTACAAACTGGGATTTTAATGGGATAAAAGTTTTTTTCTCCCTTCTTACCAATTGCTATAATAAAATGTACAAGAAAGCAATAGCTAAAAGGAAATTTCTAATGAATTTGAGATGCACTATGTTTTACATACAACCATAAAAATTTTTAGCAGTTTAGAAGAAATTAAAGTCAATGAACTATACATATCCTTGCAATAAAGGCACAAGATGGAATGGCATAAGGTGAATAATTTGGAATATAACTGACAAACATATCTTATCAGATAATTCAGTTGTAACTAAATGATGATACCCTGATCATTTGCTGTGTTGAAGCTACAATTCTAAATGAAATATATATGTATTTCATTGTGATTTTGGAACTTATAACTTGAATAAACATGAATTTAAGGATAAATACATTAAATATTTAGTAAAAAATATCTGTACTACAACACAACCTCTTAATACTTAATTCTTTATATATATATATATATATATATATATATATATAGTAAATAGTTTTAAAGCCTGTGGCAGAACATCTGAAGCTTCACATTCTTCATAAATCTTTAGTTCTCCAATTAACAATAAAGTTATTAGGTACTGAAGAATTAAATTCTGTCAATAGCAGCTTTAAGATAATTTACTTTATTATTAAGTGATTAAGCATTAGATTCTTGGCACCAGCTGCCTACTGAACATTTCAATAGTTTCCCATATTCATCTAAAGTTATTTAATATTGAATATCAAAAATATTCAATAATATCCCATATTCATCTCAATATCCAAAACTGAATTTTTCTTTGACCTAAAAACCCACCCTTCTTCCACAGTATACCATCTTTCAAGTTAACCACCCAAGTTTGCAATCTCAGAATCATCTTTAACTCCTCAATTCCTCTCCGCCCCCCTAACCCCACCAAGATCTTCCATTGGAGTTTAATGCAATTATTCAGTAAACATGTATTAACTATCTATGTAAATATACTGGAAGTAAAGGCATTACAAAATAAAGACATGGTGTCTTGCCTTCAAATAAATATTATCCATTTATGAATAATTGTTAATGAGTAGTGCTTAATGGTTCTTTGCTATCTTGCAGGTGTAGAATATCCTAGTCTCTGTAATTAGCTCTGTTATTTATTTATTTATTGTCAATTTTAAAAAATAAATACATAGAAGTTTTTTTTTAAAAACTGGCTGATAACAAGTCTACATAAAGAGTATAGGTTAAAAATTATATCAATAATCTAAAATTCTAAGTCTGAGAATATAACAACAAATATAGATATGAAACAATGTTTTGGTAAAGAAATAAATTATAAAATTATAGTACTGAAGTGAAATTATGTAATATATCTGGCAAGAGATAGATGGTGGGCTGATGAATTAATGCAGTCTTTGGCTGTATTAATAGAATAGTCTCCAGATTTGGAGATGTGAAATTCTATCCAACTAAGCCTTGAGTAAAGCAAATCATAACCTTGTACAGATTTGGGCCTCATTTGAATTTGACTGCTATCTATACTCATTTCCTGATGCTAAGATACCATAGATTGGCATTTTGGTTCCCCCAACTGGGATTCTAATACTTTATGTCTAAAG
>NC_058132.1:438198174-438231701 GCF_016433145.1 Gracilinanus agilis
ACTTCCAGGGGAAAGTATGGGCATTTAACAAAATTGAAGATTTCCAAGTATTTGCACAGAAAAGACCAGGACTAAATGGAAAGTTCGATATCCAACCACAAAAATCAAGAGAAACATAAAAAAGTTAAATAAGAAACAGAGGGGAAAGAAAGAAAACTCATAATTTTTTAATTTGCCTCTTTAAAGCCTTCAATAAGATCTAATTATTTGTATTCCTATGTGGAGAAATGCTATGTATAATTCTTTGTAGTGAACTCTATTCACTATTATAGCAATCAGAAGCATAACTCATAGGGAGAGGACAGAATACGAAATGGTCTAAGATGATATGGGGGGTTGGAAAGAGGGGCTGAATAGTACGGGACACCAAGAGAAACTTGAGTGAATAAGAAAAATAGGATATTCTATTACACACAAAGAGGGCATGGGAAGGGGAGGGGATAAATACTATTATAAGGAGAGGAAGAGAGCATTAAGAGGTAATATTATTAAACCTTACTCTCAGTGTAATCAACCCAAAGAAGGAAGAGTAGCTATACTATCCATTGGGATATAAAACTCTATCTAACCCTACTGAGAAAGTCAGAAGGGATAAACCAATGGGAGCAGGGGAGTGGGGAGGTCAAAAAAGAGAGGGGAGAAGAAGGGAGAGGGAATTCATTAGGCCTTTAAAAATAAAAAGAGGGGAATAATAAGGGAGGGGGTAGAAAGGGAAGTTAATCAAGGGAGGGGATAAGGGATACCTGCTTAAAAGAAATCACTGGTTTAAAAGGAAATAGTGTAAGAAGAAGAAGTAGGACTAGGGGAGGATACAAAAATGTCAGGGAATGCACAACTGATAATTATAACTCTGAATGTGAATGGGATGAACTCGTTCATAAAACAGAAGCAAATAGCAGAGTGGATTAGAAACCAAATCCTACCATATGTTGTCTACAAGAAACACATATGAGGTGGGTGGACATACACAAGTTTAAGGTTAAGGGCTTGAGCAAAATCTTTTGGGCGTCAAATGAGAAAAAGAAGGCAGGAGTGGCTATTATGATTTCTGACAAAGCCAAAGTAAAAATAGATATAATTAAAAAAGACAGGGAAGGTCATTACATCTTGATTAAAGGTAGTATAAACAATGAGGAAATAACAATGCTCAATATGTATGCACCAAATGACATAGCATCCAAATTCATAAGGGAGAAACTGGCAGAGCTCAAGAAGGAAATAGATAATAAAACCATACTAGTGGGAGATCTAAATATTCCTCTTTCAGATCTAGATAAATCAAACCAAAAAAAAAAATAAGACAGAGATAAGAGAGGTGAACGAAGTCCTAGAAAAACTAGATTTAATAGAAATGTGGAGAAAAATAAATACGGACAAAAAGGAATACACCTTCTTTTCAGCTGCGCATTGTACCTTCACAAAGATTGACCATGTAATAGGGCATAGAAACATTGCAAACAAATGCAAAAGAGCAGAAATAATAATTGTGATCTTCTCAGATCATAATGCAATAAAAATAATAATTAGTAAGGGCATCTGGACAGGTAAACTAATTGGAAATTAAATAGTATGATTCTCCAAAACCAATTAGTCAAAGAAGAAATCATAAAAACAATCAACAATTTCATTGAAGAGAATGACAATGATGAGACATCCTACCAAACTCTGTGGGATGCAGCCAAGGCAGTACTCAGGGGGAAATTTATATCCTTGAGTGCATATATTAACAAATTAAGGAGGGCAGAGATTAATGAATTGGCATGCAACTCAAAAAACTAGAAAGTGAGCAAATTAAAAATCCCCAGATGAAAACTAAATTAGAAATACTAAAAATCAAGGGAGAAATTAATAAAATTGAAAGTAAAAGAACTATGGAATTAATAAATAAGTCTAGAAGCTGGTGTTTTGAAAAAAAACAGATAAAATAGACAAAGTACTGGTCAATCTAATAAGAAAAAGGAAAGAAGAAAACCAAATTGACAGTATCAAAGATGAAAAGGGAGACCTCACTTCTAATAAAGGGGAAATTGAGACAATCATTAAAAACTATTTCACCCAATTATATGGCAACAAATATAACAATTTAGGAGATATGGATGAATATTTACAAAAATATAAATTGCCTTGATTAACAGCAGAAGAAATAGAATACCTAAATAATCCCATATAAGAAAAAGAAATTGAACTAGCTATCAAAGAACTCCCTAAGAAAAAAGCACCAGGGCCTGATGGATTCACAAGTGAATTCTATCAGACATTCAAAGAGCAACTAATCCCAATACTATACAAATTATTTGATATGATAAGCAAAGAAGGAGTCCTACCAAATTCCTTTTATGACACAAATATGGTACTGATTCCAAAGCCAGGGAGATGAAAAACAGAGAAAGAAAACTACAGACCAATCTTCCTAATGAACATAGATGCAAAAATCTTAAATATCATATCAGCAAAGAGACTCCAGGAAGAAAGTAAGAAGATCATCCACCACGATCAGGTGGGATTTATACCAGGAATGCAAGAATGGTTCAACATTAGGAAAACCATCCACATAATTGACCATATCAACAGTCTAACAAACAAAAATCACATGATTATCTCAATAGATGCTGAAAAAGCCTTTGACAAAATACAGCATCCATTCCTATTCAAAACACTGAAAAGTATAGGAATAGAAGGACCTTTCCTAAAAATAATAAACAGTATATACCTAAAACCATTAACAAGCATCATATGCAATGGGGATAAATTAGAAGCCTTCCCAATAAGATCAGGAGTGAAACAAGGATGCCCATTTTCACCTCTATTATTCAACATAGTACTAGAAACAGTAGTAGTAGCAATTAGAGAAGAAAAAGAAATTGAAGGTATCAAAATTGGAAAAGAGGAGACTAAGCTATCACTCTTTGCAGATGATATGATGGTCTACTTAAAAAATCCTAGAGGATCAACTAAGAAGCTGGTAGAAATAATCAACAACTTTAGCAAACTTACAGGATACAAAATAAATGCACATAAATCATCAGCATTTCTATATATTTCCATCACATCACAGCAACAAGTGGTAGAAAGAGAAACACCATTTAAAATCACCCTAGACAATATAAAATACTTAGGCATCTATCTACCAAAACAAACACAAGAATTATAGGAAAAGAACTGCAAAACACTTTCCAAACAATTAAAACTAGATCTCAACAATTGGAAAACCATTAATTGTTCATGGGTAGGACGAGCTAACATAATAAAAATGACCATTCTACCCAAATTAATTTACCTATTTAGTGCCATACCTATCAAACTACCAAAAAACTTCTTTACTGAATTAGGAAAAACTATAACAAANAGATATGAAACTATACTATAAAGCAGCAATCATCAAAATGGTATGGTACTGGCTAAGAGACAGAAGGGAGGATCAGTGGAATAGACTTGGGGTAATTGACGTCAGCAAGACAGTGTTTGATAAACCCAAAGAGCCCAACTTTTGGGACATAAATCCACTATGTGACAAGAACTGCTGTGAAATTTGGAAAACAATATGGGAAAGATTAGGTTTATATCAACATCTCATACCCTACACCAAGATAAATTCAGAATGGGTGAATGACTTGAATATAAAGAGGGAAACTCTAAATAAGTTAAGTGAACACAGAATAGTATACTTGTCAGATCTCTGGGAAAGGAAAGATTTTAAAACCAAAGAAGAGTTAGAGAAAATTACAAAATGTAAATTAAATGGTTTTGATTATATCAAACTAAAAAGCTTTTGTACAAACAAAATCAATGTAGTCAGAATCAGAAGGGAAACAACAAATTGGGAAAAAATCTTTATAACAAAAAACTCTGACAGGGTTCTAATTACTCAAATATACAAGAGTTAAATCAATTATATAAAAAATCAAGCCATTCCCCAGTTGATAAATGGGCAAGAGACATGAATAGGCAATTTTCAGGTAAAGAAATCAAAAGTATCAATAAGCACATGAGAAAGTGTTCTAAATCTCTAATAATTAGAGAAATGCAAATCAAAACAACTCTGAGGTATCACCTCACACCTAGCAGATTGGCTAAAATGAAAGAAGGGGAGAGTAATGAATGCTGGAGGGGATGTGGCAAAATTGGGACATTAATGCATTGCTGGTGGAGTTGTGAAATGATCCAACCATTCTGGCTGGCAATTTGGAACTATGCTCAAAGGGCTATAAAAAATGCCTGCCCTTTGATCCATCCATACCATTGTTGGGTTTGTACCCCAAAGGGATCATAAATAAACAGACTTGTATGAAAATATTTATTGCTGAGCTTTTCGCGGTGGCAAAGAACTGGAAAAGGAGGGTGTGTCTTTCAATTGGGGAATGGCTGAACAAATTGTGGTATATGCTGGTGATGGAATACTATTGTGCTCAAAGGAATAATAAACTGGAGGAATTCCATGTGAACTGGAAAGACCTCCAGGAACTGATGCAGAGTGAAAGGAGCAGAGCCAGAAGAACATTGTACACAGAGACTGATATACTATGGTAAAATCGAATGCAGTGGACTTCTATACCAGCAGCAATGCAATGACACAGGGCAGCTCTGAGGGTTTTATGGTAAAGAAAGCTACCCACATTCAGAGGAAGAACTATAGGAGTGGAAACAGAAGAAAAACAACTGCTTGAACGCATGGATTGAGGTGGACATGATTGGGGATGTAGACTTGAAACTACCACACCAATGCAACTAACAACAATTTGGAAATAGGTCTTGATCAATGACACATTTTAAAACCAGTGGAAATGTTCATCGACCATGGGTGGGGGAGTTTGAGGGGGTGAAGGGGAAAGTAGGAGCATGAATCATGTAACCATGTTAAAAATGAATATTAATAAATGTTTTAAAAATGCAGTTTTCAGAAATCAAAAGATATGAAAAATGCTCTAAATCTCTCTTGATTAGAGAAATGCACATTAAAACAATTCTGAGATGCCACCTCGCACCTATTAGATTGGCAAAATGACATAAAAAGAAAATGACAAATGGTTAAGAGGATATGGAAAAATTGGGAAATTGATGCACTAGTGTTGTACAGTAATCCAATCATTCTGAAAAATATTTTGAAATTACTCCAAAAGCAAAACCACTACCAATTCTGTATTCCAAAGAGAAGAAAGAAAAAGTAAAAGAACCTATTTGTATAAAACATTTATAGCAGCTCTTTTTGTGATGTCAAATTGGAAAGTGAGGGGGTGCCCATAAATTGAAGAATAGTTAAACAAGTCATAGTATATGATTGTGATAGAATATTGTTGTGCTATAAGAAATGATGAACAGAATTGTTTTAGAAAAACCTGGGAAGAGACATATAAATTTGTGCAAAGTGAAATGAGAAGAACTAAGACATTGTACATTATATACGGTAATGTAAAGACAATCAACTGTGAATTTGACTACACTGAACAAAACGATGATCTAAGGGAATTACAAAGGACCCACATGAAAAATGTTATCTGCCTACAGATAGAGAACTATGAACTCTGAAAGTTATTTCAAACATACTCTTTTTTACCTTCTTCATTTTTGTTGCTTTGTGTTTTATTTTACAACATGGCTAATGTAAAAATATGTTTTAAAGGACCTCACATGTATAATCTAAATCAAATTGTTTGCCTTTTCAAGTAGGAGAAAGTTTCAGAAGAGCAAAGTGAACTTGGAACTCAAAATTTCTAAAAAATATTGTTTAAAAATTTGACATTTAATTGGGAAATTAAACAAAATTATTTTTTTACAAATAAACAAAATAAAAATATTTGAAATGCATAATGGGCAATGCAAATTTATATATGTGTGTATGTACAATATATATTTTATAATGATAATATATCAGGCAAGCAAACATTTATTTATTGTAATTTCCAATCCCTTCAGATGTAATGTGGCCTTTTGTCACAGGGAGTACAGTTCAAGTTACTATAAAATTGAGACTGCCTTCTTCAAATAGTTTGAGCACAATAGTCATTTAGTAAAACAAACATGGCTCCATTATTTCTTAATGTCTCTCTTAACAAGTTTAAGATGAGACCACATTTTGCAAACTCCCAGTGGGCAGCACTTAAGAAGTGAATGATATTGCTGTCTTCCTTAGTCAAGTAATCCCAAATGTAAGTAATTTACATTATGGCATCTGGGACTATTTCAACAGACATATTGTAATATGTCACGGGAAATCAGCATCTCTTTACATGTTTGATCAAGAGCTAGATGGAAGCTTTTATCACATTTATTTAATCTGAAACACACGTAGTAATTATGCTGGACCTTTGATTCAATCCCTTCCTGCTGTCTCAAGAGAAGGTAGAAAATGAGTCTGTCAAATGCAAGTGCTAGTATAGCTATGACCCAGTGGGTAGAATTTAGCTAAACCACAGTAGAGAGCATTGATCTAAAGAGCACTGAACCACCGGAAAGTTTGGTAGAGTATTATTAATGTCTTAAATGGTATGTATGGAAAATAGTAGTAGCTAGTTAGAAATCCTCTGTATTTGTCCATTTTATTTGTAGCAAATAATAATAATAAATGGCCTTGAGGAATCACCATTGTTCATCAGTCATATAAATCAGAACTATTTTTTAAAATTTCACCAAACACTAGTAGTTGTTTCATCAAAACTTCCACAAAGCTAATTCTAATTTCTTTTCCAATCTATCTCCATCCAAGTTAGCTTTCCTCCAGGTTAAAAGAACAGAGATTTGTATTGTAGTAAATGAGAAATGAAGCTTCCAGAATTTTCTACTTGGTAAAAAAGAAACACTTAATAAAGTCCTTTCTGGATACTGAGAAGTAAAGAATATATTTTTAAAGGTATAATCAAAGTTGAATGGCATTTCTGTCAAACTATAATCAAAGGTAGTTTTAAAAAATGATTGTTTGTAGATTGCCTTGTATTCAACTTGCAGGAAATTGAAGACACTTTTAAGAGCCCAAATGAGAAGGTATTTAGGACAATGAATTCATTAAACATGTGATAATTAAATTTAAAAATGGCAGCATTTTTTTTTCATATTTTATTTTTTTTAGAAAAATTTTCCATGGTTACATGATTCATGTTTTTACTGTCCTCTTCAGCCCCCCCTTTAATCCTCCACCCATAGATGACATGCATTTCCACTGGTTTTAACATGTGTCATCAATCAAGACTCATTTCCATATTATTGATAGTGGCATTGGTGTGGTCATTTCGAGTCTACATCCCCAATCATGTCTGCATCAACCCCATGTGTTCAAGCAGTTGTTTTTCTTCTGTGTTTCCAGTCCTGTAGTTCTTCCTCTGAATGTGGGTACGGTTCTTTTCCATAGATTCCTCAGAATTGTCCTGGGTCATTGCATTGCTGTTAGTACAGAAGTCCATTACATTTCATTTGACCACAGTGTATCAGTCTTTGTGTATAATGTTCTGGCTCTGAAAATAGCGGCATTTCTGATAGTACAGAGACAGCATGAACAATGATAAATTATAAATTAATTTACAGATGCAGTAGGAAATTATTTCTAAGTTTAGTTACCTGAACAAAAGCTCTATTTTTGGTTTTCTAAACAACAACAAAAGTTTTGATGGGATTTTATATCTTCAATTAAAAAAGGTAATAAAAAACTATAAAATCATTGTGTCATTCACTTTCCATTACTTTTTTTAAATATTATACCAGTATGACATATACTACTAGATATTTGGTTAGTGCCTCAAATTTCGTTTAATGAAGTACCATTGGGTTAGGAGTTTGTTTTTTTTTTATCACCATGACTTTATTTTCATCTCAAATGACATGTAGTAGATTCTAAAAGGCATCATTCAACCAAAATACAATTAAAGGGACACCATGCTTTACACCAATCTTTTACTTTTTCATTAAAGCCATTCTATGCAATTGTCAGATGTATCTCAATTGCATTTATCCTTTTATGGCTTCTTATTTTTCCTATGTTCATTTATTGTACAAAAATTGCTAAGAATTCAGCTATTTGTTTAATATAATTAGCAAAAGAAATCTATCAAGCACTTTTTTCTTTTTTTAAAAAAAGTAAAAAGATAATTTTAAAAGTATTTAAATTAATTCCTGACATAGCAGACAGGTGGATAATTTGATGGACAATATAAATAAAAGGGATGGACAGATGTCACAGGTTTTAATGTTATCTGAGTCATTAGTTTACAATGCGTCCTTGGGAAAATTGTTTAGTCTTCTACCATCCATATTTATGATATGGTAGCTCAGGAACCTAATTAAAACACTGGAAAATGTAGGACTGCAGAAAAGAGCTGGTGACTTTGTAGTGTGTGTGTGTGTGTGTGTGTGTGTGTGTGTGTGTGTGTGTGTGTGTGTATGCTCATGCTTGTGCACACACACAAACACACACACACCCCAAGACTAACCAAACAACACCCTACTGATTACAGGAATAGAAGTAGACGATTATGCCAACTTTAGAAGGATGGTAATGACTACATTGAATTTTCCATCACAATTAGAATATGATTTATTTTAGGTTTAATTATTTGATGACATCTGTGAAGGTCAAAGAATCTTCTTGTAGACAGCAGTTTCCCTTGATTTCTTACTGAGAAACCAATCATTAGCATAAAAAAATTATAAATACTTGGCTATCATTAAAATACTAAGCCATTTTTAGGTACTATTTACTATCCTGAAAGGACTTAAACACTAATTTTCATGATCCCAAGATAGTATATACAATGTTTCACTATCTAAATAGCTACTTTTCATCAGCTTGAAAGTAACAGATTTTAGTTAATCCTTCATTTCAGAGGGTCCTTGAATTTGGCACTCAAAGGAGAACTATTTTAATTGTAAAAATGAATAGTTGAATTCTGTGCAGAACAGACATGTAGTTCTGTGTAAGGAAATGACAAGGCAGTAAGCCCAAAGGTTTTCTGCAAAGATGTGGGACACAATTGTACAGATAATCATGCTTCATATTCACTTGTCATGCCAGACAGCATTGTTTCATAGACAGATCTGTCAGTCATTAATTCTTGAGTCAGTCTTTCCTTGGGGAAGTTGGTCACAGTTTCTGTTGGCATTATTTTACCTACCTATTTCTCAAGATCTTTCTTGCTATGCTCTATTAATTCATGAGATATGCAAATTTCATGTTTGCTTAAATTGGATGCATTGTCACAATGTAAGCATAGCCTATTGCAATTGCTTTGTGTGTGTTTCAGGAATGCTTTTGGCAATATACATCTCACACTAATTCTTTCATTATAGACAATATCCTAGAGCCTTAGTCCAACCAGTTTGTTAAAATTAGAACAAAGTTGGAGAGAAAGCATTTTCAGAGTTTATTTTCCAGATAACATATTTGATATATTAGAAACTTACAATATAGTCAGTTCCACAGTAAACTGCTAATATTATCCTTAGAACCCACATAATGAGACTTTCTTTTTACTGACACACTCTGCCTTATAATGAGATCCTTTTTTACTTAAGTAATTAAGAATCCTTAGAAATAGTTCTATATTGAACTATATTGAACTTGTATAAACTGAATTTTGCTTTTATGAAAGTATGATGATACCTGACTACAAGTAATGAAATAATATAGTCTATGAAAATTATCCAAAAAAGCAAAAGAGGCTCATGATGGATGAAAGGATCACACAAAAGGCAATGGAGAGACACATGATAGACATGGGCAGAATGCAACATATCAGAAATAATAAATTGCATGGGAGAAAAAGTTTAAAAAAGATATTAGAGAAGTTCATACGTGGGGGAAAAGACAGGTTGATTATATAGTGAAAGCATTAAATAATTGATGGCCAATCCACAAATTCAACTGGTATTTATGCAAAGTCAATAGAACAGCACCTCTGGTGGGAGGTAGTCCTTTTCAGAGTTACTCATCTGCCTTTGGTGTCCACTCAGAACTCAGCTCTAATCTGTGGCTCCAAGAAGCATCCTCAGTTGCCACACCCTGGTAAACTATCTGGACAGATGGGCTAAACTAGGGTGAATGTAACTGATGGACCACAAACTCATTGGTGGTTTAGTGAGCTGTCTACTCTGAGTTGTAAAGACTTTCCCTGCTGGAATAGGCAGATGAGAATAATTTATTCCAATGACCATGAAGACAGTTAAAGCAGGCACTACAGGGCACTTAGAGCTTGGTCAAACACAGAAGATTATGAAGGTTATCCTCTGCTTCCCAAACCACTGCCAGTCATCTTGACTTCTTGCTATTGGACTTAATATGACGAGACTTTGTGTAACTTTGCCTTACTTTAAGCCAATTCATGCAAAGTCAAGATATCTCTGTTGTTATTGATCCTCTTCTAACATGAAGGATGAATAACCAATATTTCTACCTGGATTGCCCACAAGCATCTCAAATTAAATTTTTTCCCTAAACAAAGTCATCATCCTTTCCTCCCATAAATTGTTCTTCTTCACTTGTGGCTACCATCAAGTAGAAAAGAATAGACTTGGATTCAGAACCTTGAAATTATATTTGTCTCTTCCCCCTACTCACTACCCATGTATACTAAGTCCTATCTGTACTATTCAACAAGTCCCCTTATATTCAGTCTATTCTCCCCATTCACAAAGCCACAACTCTTAACTCATCATTATTTCTCACCTGAATCACTACGTTATCCTCCAAATTGATCTCCTATTTCTACTATCTTCCATACAATTCATGCTCCACTAAGTTGCCAAAATAACAATCCAAAATGTCAATTTCATAATCAAAAAGCCTTTAGTATGTCTCTTTTTATTCTAGAAACAAACATAAATTCTTCAATTTGTTATTTAAGGTTTCCATGATCTGGCTCCAGGCTATCTTTTTAGTTTTATTTCATGTCCTTTTCTTTCATATTATAGCCAAACTAGACTATTTGTTCCCTACATCTCTCCACTTTAATGTTATTCTCCCATTCATAGTGGCTACTTTCTTTCTTTTTCTGATTTTCAAAATCTTCATCTTTCTGCAAAAGTCTCTTCTTCACTTTAAGAACTTTTTTTTTTAAAGAAAGGCAAATATGGAAGCATCTAGGTGGCACAGTGGGTTAAGAGCCAGGTCCAAAGACAGGAGGTTCTGGGTTCAAATATGGCCTCAGACATTTTCTAACTCTATGATCCTGACTAAATCATTTAAACTCAGTTGCCTATCCTTTGCTGCTTTTTTGCCATAGAACAAACATACAGTATTGATTCTATGATGGAAGATGAGGGTTTCTTATAAAGGCAAAAATTATGGAAGAGTGCATCAGTTAACAATCTCTCTTCTTAAAGGGACAGATAGATGGTACAATGGAGAGAGTGCTGTTTCTACAATCAAGAGAATCTAAATTAAAATTCTGCATTAGTCACTTAATATGTATATGACCCTGGGTTAGTCACTTAACTGCCTGTGTCCTTAACTCTTAAATGGAGTTAATAATAGCACCTACCTTCAAGGTTTTGTGTAATAATTAAATGAGATAGAATTTGTAAAATGGTTACCATAGAGACTGGCACATAACAGGCATTTAAGAATGACTTTCCTTCCTTCTTTTAAATTACTTTGGATTTACTTTATCTATCTATCTTTCTGCTTCCCAGGAAAATGTAAGCTCCTTGAGGGCAGAAAGAGTTGTTATTTTGCTTCTGTTTTTGTTTTAAAATGCACTTATCATGGTTTCTCATACAGATACAAGCAAAGAAAAATGTTTTTCTGATATGCCAAGAAATGTCATTAAAAAACTCACTATTTTAACCCTCCTCTTATACCAGAGTCTTGGAACATTCTTTAGACTCATGAAAATTTTGTGTGGAAGAGTAAGAGTAAAACATGTAATAAGGAGGATGGATTAAAAATGGGTATTTAAAGCCAGTCACAGAAAACTAGTATAAAAATTATGATGCCCTTTGTGACAGAGAAAAGATTTAAAAAGATTTACTTATCCTAACCCAGATACTGGTTAGGTTTAGAGACCCTCTGTGGTGAAAGGTGAGACAATAACTGCCTGAAAGGCCCTTTGAGGAACACCAGCTTAAATGGTTCAGTAGGTGACAAAGACCAAAAGAATATAAAAAACTGCTCATGGTTACTCCAGAAGGTCTGAGTGGAGGGAAAAATAACATTTATTTGAGATATAAAAATCATTTACCTGAGGCACAGGCATTTTTCCATCCAAAAGACCATTAAGCAATATCCCCCAAGTGTGTAGAGTCCATGCAATCAGAACACTTACCTATGGGCAGTGGTAGCTTTGGGACAGTAATTGATAGTTTGATAAGTAGGGCTCCCTGAGAGTGATAGGCAGAAGGAGAGCCTTGCCCAAAAGTGAAGTTACCTAACCAGGGTTCTGTTTCAGCAGCAACAGGATTTCTAGAACACATGTTTTCTACCTCTAGAATTCATTTACCTTTTTTTTTTCCTGACACGGGGGTCTTTGGAGAAAACTGTTCCCCATTGTTATATGAGGGATCAAGAAATATTTAGTGAATGGGTTTTCTTGATTATATGTATGTATTTGTAAATTTCAGTTCGATGTTTTATATCTATCTGGTGATTTAACTGTTCTGTGAATAGAGTCTATATTGGATAAATGGGATGTCAAAATAAAAATATATTTCTTTCCCCTTATATTGAACCCAAAGGTAGTACTGGGATGCCCAAGTGGGAAGAGATACATACTAAATATATTTAATTAATTCAAATAGTGAACTCTCTCTTCTCCCTTCTTCCTTGACTCCTATCCCTCAGGTATCCTCTGCTGCTTTCTCTTCATCTCTGTTTTACATGATGAAGTGATCTTACTCCTTACCAAGCCCAACCCCTTTACTTGTTCAAGTGATCCCATCAGTTCTAACAGAATGCCTCCTCTGTCTTCTACACTCTTCCACATGTTTTCGATTTTCCCCTCTCTACTGATTCATTTCTTAATGCATGTAAATATGAATATGTCCCCTATCCTGGGAAAAAATCCTCAATTGATCATTCTTTCCCTTTTGTTATCCCATATTTATTTTATTCTTTGTAGCTAAATTACTTGAAATGTGGTCTATGATAGTTGCTTTCTTTCCTCTCATCTCATTCTCTTCTTAAATCCACATAATCTGACTTCCCAGTCCTATGATTCCACCAAAACTGTTCTCTCCAAAGTACCTAATGCTCTTTGGTTGACAAATCCTGTTGCCTTTCTCAGTCTTCATTATCCCTGACTTTATTGCCTTTGACCCACTCTTCTTAGACTCTTTCCTCTCTAGGTTTTTCAGACACCACTCTCCTAGTTTTTCTCCTACTTATCTCACTACTTCTTTTCTGTCTCTTTTGCTGGATCCTCCTCTAGACCATGACTTATCAGTAGATGTACCTCAAGGTTCTTTTTTGGGTTCTCCTATCTTCTCCCTCTAAACTATTCTCTTGATGATCTCATCAGTTCCCATACATTTAATAACCATCTCTGTGCTGATTCTCAAATTTACCTTTTCTGCCCCATCTCCCTTCTGACCTCTAATCTCATATCTCCAATTGCCTTTTAGATATCTCAAACTAGATATCCAGTAGACATCTCAAAATCAATATGTCCAAAACAGAACTCATTATCTTTCCTCATAACTCCTTCTCAATCCCTATCTTACTTAGTCTCGTGGCAACACCATCTTTGCAGTCCCTTAGGCTTACAACCCAGGAGTTATCTTGGATATCTCATTTCTCTCACTCTTCATATCAAAAGTGTTGCCAAGGTCTATTGACTTCACCTTTGTAGCATCTCTCAAATACTGCCCTTTTTTTCCTCAGGCACTGCTACTACTCTGGTGCAGATCCACTAACCGTCATCATCTTACACCCTGATTATTGCAACAGCTTGCTGGTGGGTCTACCTGCCTCAAGTCTCTCCCCATTTCAATCAATTCTCCATTCAGTCACTATTGTGATTTTCCTAAAATGCAGCTCTAATTATGTCATACTACCTCCCCCACAAAGCAACATTCCAGTGACTTTCTGTCACCTTCAGGAGCAAATATAAAATTCTCTGTTTGGCATTCAAAGTCCTTCATAACCTAACCTACTCTACTTTTCAAGTTATCTTATACCTTACTCACTAACATATATACTTCAGTCTACTGACACTGGCCTCCTAACTGTTCCATGAAGATACTGTCACTCACCTGCAGGCATTTTCTCTGCCTGCACCGCCCCCATGACTGTAATGATCTCTCTCCTCTGCCCTTACTACTGACCCCCCCCCAACTTTCTTTAATTCCCAATTGAATTTCCACTTTCTATAGGATGTCTTCCCTAACCCCTCTTGTTACAGTCCTTTCTTTCTTCTAATTATTTTCTATTCATCCTGTATATAGTTTTCTTCACATATATTTGTTGGCATGTATTTTCCCCCATTAGATGAATGTAAACAAGCTTGTCCTTTGCGTTTTTTGTATCCCTAGTACTTAGCACAGTTCTTAGCACATAGTAGGCACTTACATGCCTATCGTTTGGTGGAAAAAGAAATTTAGAGGTACTGGAAATATATCTTTTCTCCATATATTATAATTATAGAAGCAATTAGTCCACCCTTCAGCAAAAAGAATCAGGAAAAAATGACATAATTTTTTCTCTACACCTATGACTGCTGGTTTTCGGGAAGCTAGCAAAAAGGAAATACTGCCTGAAGAAAATACTCCTGCTCTTTATATGTGTGGGACATTCATAAATTGGGACATGGCAATAGAATGGATGTATGTTTGATAAAGTATTTTCTGAAGCCAGACTTATTTTGCACTGTGTGGGTCAGATTCTGTACTCAGTTTGTAGTTCAGCAAATGAAGTCATAGAGTAAGAGAAACAGGAAGAGGCAAAATAAGATGAGGAAAGGCTTGGAAAATAAGCTTCTCACTCAGAGAAGAAAAAGTTAGCGATAACCTTACTAGCCATATATAAGAAGGTTCTTGTTAGAGTGATTAACGTACAACTGTTCAGTTTCCTTATAGGACAAAATAGAGAAAATATCCTTAAATTTCATTAGGAAGGATTTTTTTCTGCAACTTTCTTGCTGTCAGTTTTCTGAGAAAATGCTATGTTCTGCCAAACACAGTTGTGGCACATTCTTAATGACTGAAGGAAGGGAGATAATATTTTTCCAAGGGTGATTTAAATGCAGTTCACCAAATAAAACAAAAATAAACTAAATAGCCTATCAAAAAGTTTTTCTACTACTTTAATTTTATATTTGCTGAATTAACTTAAATATAATAAATTATAAAGATTGTCTTATTTTGTGCTCTTATCATATATGAAGTTGTGATTATATTCTTTAGTCAACATTTTGGGCAGCTATTCTATTTGGAGAAAACTTAGGAGACATGAAAGACAGTAGATTAATATTTATAGTAACATGAACCACAAATGTCCCAATGTACATGAGTCTCTTTAATGGATATATAAACAATATTAACAGACATCAGAGGCTGCTAATTCATGTTAATAGCTCTAGTATTATTATTAAAGTACAGCAACAGAATTTATAGTCTATATTTTCTTTGTCTACATTGTGCATTCTGACTCACTCTACAGTGATCAGAGTCAAATAACCAGTCGGTTTGATAAAATATAGAATAAAAAAATGTTTGACTAAATCAATTAGTTGAAATTGTGAAATTAGTTGATATAATGAAAATAGTATAACAGATTGCAGACATTTAAGGATTTTCTAATAGAAATTTACCCTATAAAAAGGGAAATATATTTTTGTGTATATGTGGGAGTGTTTATGGTAAAAGATTAAATATCGATATAGTTAAAAGAATGTCACAGTTAGATGACCAAAGAGTCATATTGAGAGTCAATATGGCACAGTGGATAGAGAATTGGTCTTGGAAACAGAAAGAATTGTAAGCAAGTGACACTAAAAGTTCATCAGCTAAATCATAAAAGCGTTCTGATCTACATTGCTAAAGAGATTACCTACTCTAATGAATTCATGCCTACTTCAATATTTAAATAATAGTGACCAGAATGCTAGATTTAGAATCAGAGTACCATGGTTCAATATGCACCTTATCTTAAGTTTAACCTCTAGGAGAGCCTTGGTTTCTTCATATATGAAATAATGATTTTGGGCTGGATAATCTTAGAGTCTCCTTACAATTCCAAATTTTACAATCTCCTTGTTTCAAAAGAGAGCATAAATAATGTTATTATGTTCAGGTTAGGTGCAAAATTACTTTGCAATTTAAGGAGAAACCATTTCCAAAGTAATTTCTTATGCTGTAGATATAAACACATTCCTCCTCCTCCTCCATGGCTTTTCTGTATAATCTTGCCTAAATTTAATTTGCATACCATTTACGTGGTCAGATCAGTATATGCCAATGTCACATGTTCTACATTTGCCTTCTTTCTTAATGGAGGATTCAATTTATTCATGTTATGCATGTAGGCTGAGCTCACTGATGTGCAAAGAGTTTCTGTGCATTGTTGACATCGAAAACATTTACAAGCTAGAAAGATATGAAGTAACTGAATCAAAATTCAGCATTTCTGAGAGGCCATGTAAAAAGGAAAAGGATTAAAGAAGCAAGAAGGGAATATTAGTCTGGTGTTACTGAAAGAACATGTTGATTTTTCTCAAAAACATGGAAAAATAGAGAGATCTGTTAGAGGGTCATAAATTTCAAAGAATTTTTCATTCATTCAATAGATATGTACAGAACACCAACAATATGAGAGACAGTGTGCTAGAAACTGCATGATGTTTTCCATTTGGAAGTTTAAATTAGGACATCATTGCGCAAAGGAATATGACTATTAAAATCTCTTCCATTGCAATGACAGGCTGTTATGGACTTGTTTCAAGGGAAAAGATGAAGGATCACTGTATTCTAGCCTGTTGGACAAAAACATGAAGGAAGAAAATCCTAGTCTTTAGAGATTTCAATCTTGTAATGGAGACAGTATGATAAAAAGTTATTTTCTTTTTATGGTTATAAAACATCTTTTACATTCATTTTATCATTTCAACTTCACAATAGTCTTGAGAGGTATATACTGACATATATTTTCAATTTACTGATGAAGAAACTGATCCTCAAAGAGGTTATGTTATGTTTAACCTCATGTTAAAGGTCACAAAGTTGGTTGGTAACTGAGTTGGACCAGCAAGCACTTCCTCTTCGTGATTTCTTGGTAGTGTTCTTTCCTCTAAATTATACAGTCTTTAAACAAGTTGGGAATGCTGTAGAGGGGATTCTTCTAGAATTCAATGCAAAGATAGATAAAGTGCTGGCACTGTGCTTGGTGCTCAGCCAGATGGTCTCTGAGGTCCCTTCCAATTCTGAGACTATGATTGATTCTATTTTTATATAGGTTAGATTAGATGACTGCCATGACCCCTTTCAATTTTGAGATTCAATGATTATGTGACTTCATATCCAAAGCAGAATGTATGCATGTGTATTCCATGACATTTTCCTAATAGAGAACTGAATATCATCCCTTTCCAAATTCAGCAACAAGCATCATATTCCCATGATTTGCCCCCTGATTCATCTTGTTCTTTTTTCATTTACCAATATAACCTTAAAGTCATTCCTCTACGTAATTTTTACCATTTCCCCACAATTTTTTTCTTTTCTTCCAATATTCTGTGCTCCCTTGAATGTCAATACTGAAAGAGGTGAAAATTTTAGTGAAGGACTCCTCAGGTCTAATAGTTACACTACTTTCCTCAATGTGGAGAATCATCTCTAGGGTCATTTGCATTCTTTAGCTGAAGAAGCCTAGGGAAAACAAAATTGAGTTACTACAGGAGGAAAACACTGAAATGAAGAGAATTATACTAGAATCTACCCTGGCCCCAAATACAATTTTGTTTTGCTTTGAAAACTTTTGCTTTCCTCAAGAACAGAAGCAATGTCTTTGGTAGGTTCACTTTGTATGTGGTTCCTAGCACAATATGATCTATTGGTAAATAAAGAAGACTAATGATCAGAGAACAAATTATTCTTGAAAAATTATATCTGAAAATTTAAAGTTAAACCTTCTCAAAAAAGTAGACAATAGCACACTTGCAAAAACAAATACAGGCTATAGTTACACATTACTCTTCAGTTTTCTCAAACACCACTGCTCATGACCTTGCCTCATAAGACTGTTCTTAAAAGGTGTGTAGGGCATTTAAGACAAGCTCTTTTTTTTTTTTAGACCCTTAACTTCGGTATATTGTCTCATAGGTGGAAGAGTGGTAAGGGTGGGCAATGGGGGTCAAGTGACTTGCCCAGGGTCACACAGCTGGGAAGTGGCTGAGACCAGCTTTGAACCTAGGACCTCCTGTCTCTAGGCCTGACTCCCACTCCACTGAGCTACCCAGCTGCCCAAGACAAGCTCTTAACAACAAATCAAATACAGTGGTTCTCATCATTTTTTAATGAAAATTAAATAAACAGCTGTAGAAAACAGTGTTATTTGTTTACTGTCCTTTATTTACGTTTCTTTGTACATGAACTCTTTGGGGAGTTTAGTACTTATTGATCTGGTATGGTTATTCAGAATCTATTTTACTTTTTAAAAGTTCCTATATTTTAAGAAGAAAAATCTGGTTTATTTTTGTTACCTTAGCCTCAAATTAATATATGTAGATTTATAGCCATTACATTAATTAGCTTTATTGGAAATTTTATCTAAATTCATGCCCCATACAGACTAAGGGAGCAATATATCTTAATGATCTTATCCTTCAAGAATAATTCTTGAATTTTGGGTTGTGGGGTAAAAGCAGTAATTAAATATAAGATTATAATATAATATGTGGCTCCAGAGTAAATGGAAGGATGTATTTCTCTCTAAGGGCTCTACTAATATCACATATTGCCATAGGATAATATATTTCAATCTAAAAATTATGCAAAGCTATTTTTATATTTTTAAATGTTTATCCTTCTTTCTAGAAGTCTAATCCATTTGAGAAAGATGAGGCAGTCTCTTAAAGTCATATAAAACATCAAAATTGAGTTTTGAATCATCAAATCATTCAAAGCTCTTTATTGCATTGGGCACTAGTGTTAGGGACTATTACTGCATGAACATTGCTAGTTAAGCACACTGTTTTCTGTCATGAAGAGCTATTTTTCATTACAGTTTGTGCTCCATGAGATCAGGAACTGCTTCTGCTTTCCTATCTGTATCTCTAACTTTTGGCACAGTGTTTTGAACAGAGTAAGCTTAAAATAAATAAAAGCCTACAATAAATCATCCATTCCATATACTCTAATCCATCTTCCAGTCAAATGTCAAATTGATCTTCCTAAAATATCTCTGTTCACATCACTCCCCCTACCCAAAAAAATCTTCAATGACTTGCTTAAGGATCAATATGAACTCCCTGTTTGGTGTTAAAGCCTTTTAGAACTTGACCCCATCTTAACTCTTCCATTTTTCTTACACCTCAATCCCCTATATGTACTCTTTGATATTTTGGCCTCCTTGTGTATAATACACCCTATTTCCCAACACTGAACATTTCTACTGTATCTCCCCCATGCCTGGAACACTTTCCTCATCTCTGCCTCCTAGCTTCTCTAGATTCCTTAAAACTTGAACTAAGGTCCTCACCTTCTACAAGTAGCTTTTACCAGGCCTTTTTAATCTTAGTACTTTGCCTCTGAGTTTACTCCCAATTTTATCCTATAGAGATTTTTTGGCACATTATTGTTAGATACTGTTTCCCCCCATTAAACTGTGAGCCCTTAGAGAGCAAGGCCTGTTTTTTTGCCTTTCTTTGTAACTCTAGTCCTTAGCATACGAGGCACTTAATGAATTCAAGTAGGTCTGCTGCCTAGAACATGGAAGCAACTATTAGAAAATAAAAGCTCTATGTAGCAAACATTTAAGGATGATTGGAATTTAGATAGGGAAAGTAGAGAGGTAAAGGAATGTTAAGCTTAAAAAGCAGCATTACTGCTCAGAAAGTCATATATCATTTATGTCCACTGAATTCCCTATCAGTAAAATGAAGACAATAAAAAAGATGGGACATCAGAATCAACCATGATTATCTCTCATCTAAAAATGTCTTTACTTGAGCTTTCCTTAAGAGATGGTTTTTGATCTTTGTCTTAAAGATTTTGACAGTGTACTCCAAAACTTGACTTGGCAACTTGTTCCATGGTTTATCAACTTTACTGTCAGAAAGGCATTCCTTGAAACCTAAATCTCTTCTACTGAAATGTGGATCTATATTTCCTGTTCCAACTTCATTGGCAATAAATAAAAACTGGTTATTAAATTTATTCAACAAACACTTGTCAAACCTCTACTATGTGTATCATATTCACAGTTATTCACACAATACAAATGAGTATTTCATTGCTACTCCAAAATCCCTAATTCCCACTCCTAAGTAAATAAATGGATTTGATTTTTATGGATTCCTAGCCTCTACCCTTCTAATACTACCCATAAGTGTGTAATATCACTACTTCTAACCCACATTTTTGATGGAAGGGTAAGTTAAATGGAGCTTGCCGTTAATAAAAACAAATTGATTTTTACAAGCATAAATTGCATATACCATCTGAGTTATATCAGTTCCTCCTTGAATAAATCAGGATCTTTTATTCTGACCCTTGACTTCCAATATATTGTTTCTTGTGTGCAGAAATATTCTATGAGACTTGCATCATTCTCTTTCCCCAGCAAATTAGCATTACAATATCTATCCCATAGGCCTCATTTTTCCACCTAAACAATCCTATGAATAAAAATCATCTTGTTCAATGACATTTTGATTACATTCACTCATTTTAAAAAGCCTAGAAAAGCTCAAAAATGTTTCGTATAAAAAATTAAAAGTTAAAGTAAAGATTTTTCAGTTATTTGCCAATGAAATCCTTTTCTTCAATATAGTAAGATTGAAACAAAAGAACTCTTAACTTGAATTAGAAGGCCTAGTTCTAATTCCAATTTATCAGTTACCATCTAATCAGCTTAAGGCAATTATTTAATGTGTCTGAGCCTTGGGTTTTTCATCTGTAAAACAGAGATGACAATGCCTAACATTTTACATGGTTCCTTTAAATAAAACATAAGAATATACAGTTGTATAACCCATGCAAACTCTTGACTTACATGGACTGAGCTAATTCTTAATATATTTCCCTAACCTTTTTACCATTTCAGAACCTCCCCAAAGTTACTTCTGTGTATTCCCTTGTTTGGTCCCTTGTTTCAGAAAGCTCTGATTGATTCTGGCTTGCTGTCACCTATGTCATCTCTGAGCACATTTTTACAGTTGTCCCAACTTCTGGAGCTTCTAGCTTGACCCAGAATGCCATTAAAACTTACCCACTAGTTAATGCCTTCCCATCTTTATAACTATCATTCCTAAAGGATCAGATAAGAGCCTTTACTGCACACATTGCCTCAGTCTCTTTTTTGGCCAGGGTGGGGGAAAAGAGATGGGCTGATACAATTCCGTTTACCTCTTTTGGCATGAATCCTCCTGAACATGACTGCTACACTGTTAATATATCAGGGTAAATAAAGTAAATTAATGTGCAAAATTTTTTCTAAAAAGATAGATTGATGCTGGATTGCAAAGTACATTAAATATCAAGTTAAGGAATTTGTATTTTGTCTCAGAAGCTTTGAAGACTTTTGAGCAGGAAGTAATATAGTTTGATCTATGCTTTTGGAAAATTATTTTGGTAGCTATGTGGGGAATGAATGAGAGAGGAGAGTACAACTAGGAAGGTATGGCAGTTGTCTGGGGAAAAGGTGAAATAAGCCTGAACCAGGGCGGTAACTAAGCAAAGAGAGAAAGAGGGATGGAATCAAGTGATATTTTGAAGGTAAAATGGATAAGAATCTGTTACTGATTGAGGGTATGTGGGAGGAGTTAGGGAAACAGAGCCAAAGATGATTTTTATGTTTCAACTCAGTGAAAAGTTTATAAGTTTATAAAGTTTATAAAGCAAGTTGATAAAAATGCCATTACTATTAATTTAATCCTATAAGCATACCTGATAGCAATCACTGACCATTTTATAGGTGTGATAATTTACCCTTTTCTTAAATCATTTACAACTATGATTGTCATTAAGTGGAATTGCATGTCCCATTGTAAGCCTAGAATCTTTATACATAATTATGTAATAGGTAACTCTAAAAGAGAAGTAATAGAACCCATGCTAATCTAAACTGGTAAGGAAATTTTTTTCTGCTGCAAATCCATAATAATGAAACCACAGCTCTACTATATAGTGCTATTCTCAAATAAATTTTTTTAATTAATGTGGAATATTACTTGTGAAAGAAATTCTTATATTTAAATGAGATTATTTTAATTCATTATTTATATATAATGTTTGATGCATATTTTCACCTTCTATGATAATTACCTGGACTGTTGCTTGGCAGTACAGTCTTCATTTTTTTTCTATTAAAAGAAAAAATTGAGATTTATAATTCTCCTCTTCATTGAATAGATAAGACATTATGTCTTGAGAGTTGGACTCACTTAGGATTCAGTACAGTAAAGCCATTTATCTTTTTCTTCCCATAAAAATTCAGAATGAGTCTACACTTAAAGGTAGCTGATTCATCACTTTACATGTCAGACGAATTACTAACCCTAAATAGTGTCATTTCACAGAACTCCCTCTTTTTAGTCCTCTCATATGATTTAGAAACCCTTTACTAATACATGCAAAGTAGAGAAATCTTAAACCTAGTAACCTTCATGATCTTTTGTGCCATCAGGTAAGGGAGAGTCTTAAAATACTGATAGATCTATTAGAGTAACTCACTCTGTTGTTAATCGGATAACTGTAGTAATTCATGGACTAAATAATTTAGAGTGAATTCTTAAAGATGCAGGATACATATATAGGATACAATTCATACAGACTCAGCTATCTGTAGAGGAACTGAGAAAGGCTGTACTTCATCTCCCCTTTTATTTCTATTGCAGCAGGAGGATGACAAGAAAAGAATATATAAGGGATTCCCACTAAGATTTAGCCATATAAATTTTGAATTACTCAGACACTGTTCAGCTGATGCTTATCTGATCCTCAATTCTCAATCACTTGTTTTAGTTCCTAGAGATGGCTATAGGCAGATATTCAGTACTAAAATGAATAAGCAAAAAAGCAAGGTGAGAGCAATGGAAGCTTATGTAAAATAGTACAAAATAGTATTTTGAATTTCTGTGCTTTCATTGAGACCATATACAATTGGTATACAATTAGAATTATACTATTGAAAAGATGTTGACAGAAAGGTAAATATTCTCCTCAAAGGTTGGAAAAATGAAATTTATGCATTTTTGAAAAATAACATAATCTGAATTGTGACAAAGGAATTACTAATGATGGGGGGGAATCTCTTTTGTTTTTAAAATCTAGATCCAAATGCTCTGGCTGGACAGACGGGCCCTGATCATGCTCTCATAGGAGGGATAGTGGCCGTTGTCGTGTTTGTCACACTGTGTTCTATATTTCTGCTTGGTCGATATCTGGCAAGGCATAAAGGTAAGAGAGATTTAATCAAAGTGTGGTCACCTTTTGCAGCAATACTTCCTTGTGACTAGGTTCACTCTACACGTTTTTTTCTTTGTCTCCTTTCTTTTTTGTAAATCATTTGCTCAAAAAATCTCAGCTAACACTCAGCATCTGGATTCCAGAGAGGACTTGATCTTTACCTTATTTTACAGTTGGATTAACTGAGGCAAAAGAATATCTAGCAACTCACCCAAGGTCATTGCATCGAATGAGGGGTTCAGAAAGAATTAGAAACAAGGCTGTCATTCATTTCTAAAAAAGCAGAGAACTACCATCTTTATAGTTTCTTCAAGATTAGTCACTGATTCTAAGTTTATATCTGGAGTTTCCACAAATATGTACATATGAGGTCATAGTAGAGAGGAAAGGATGATTTTTTTAAAGCATAACACAGTACAGAAATAGGCTGTGGAACCATTGTTCTTGATGTGGCCATGATTGATCTAATCATTTCAATCATTTTAATGGCAATTACTATTGTAGCTATATGGTCCCAATTACCCCTTGGCCATCCTCTAAGCTGAGTATTTGATCTATATAGATCTGGCCACACTTAACCTGCCACCTTCCAATGAAAAAGTGAGCCTATGTGTATTTTTTTAATTTAAAATAAATATCTTATGCATGACAACCTAATTGAAATTTGGTAATGTTATAAATAAAACAGCTGAATGTAGGATGATAGTGGCTAGTTAAATAATAAACATGCCAACCAATTTCTTTCATGTTGATTTCCATAGGAACTTACTTAACAAATGAAGCTAAAGGAGCTGAAGATGCACCGGATGCTGACACAGCTATTATCAATGCAGAAGGCAGCCAAGTCAACGCAGAAGAGAAAAAAGAATATTTCATTTAGATACAGACCTAGATTTTGAGTTTTCCTTATCAGGCTGACTGCTGGAGAAAACTGGCTATCATCTTTCAGAATTCATTTCTACCATCTTCTGCTCCCCTTATTAACCTCCATACTGTACTGCTACCAATAGCCAGTTTATACCAACAATCAGCTTTCTTTAATATCATTCTTTAATTACCCTCTCATCCATAATGCAGGACATTTATTATTGCCTAAAATTCATATTATTGCTCTCTTAACATACAGTGCTTGAATATACAGCCTTAACAACGTTAATCATCATCTTGAACCATGGTATTGAATTTTTTTCTACATTTAAAATTGTAATTGTATGCAAGCTTTTCTTCTCCAGTTTTCTTCCTTTTAATCATAGTCCTTTATCAGTATGCCATTGGAAAGTTTTCATAATTCACACCATTAGGTGAAGACCTAATGTGCTCAAGTTCAATCTAAGATTAGAGGTTTACAAAGAATGTTTTATATATGTCTATACTTCAAAGACAAGTTTTTGAAACATAAGCCCTAGAAAACACAAACATTGTAGTATAGTTTCTAGAATGCTTGGACTCAATGGTGGAGCTGTATCAATTTACTATTAATCCAATAGTACTTGATACTGGAGCCATGTGTTTGGGTTATAATCTTATCATGCTGTATATCTATATACATTCTGCATTAGGTTACTGTAGTTTCATTTACAAATAAATTTTTCCAACACTTTTACTGCTTTGGGGATCACAAAGATTAGATATGTTTCTGTATTTTTTTCATAATTTATTTGCTCCATAAGGACTCACCTACCTATACAGATTGGACGTATTCATAGGGCACAATTTCAAGACATTTTAGTATCTGTATATAGTGCATATAATAAATCCAATTAAACATTATTTGATACATATTTAACTTTTGGGGCTGTAGGTAAGTCAGTCACAAGTAAGCATTTTCTAACGTCCATTATATCCTTTTAGATATGACTTAAACCAATATTATAAGTAGATAACATGTATTAGTATTTTTGTCTGTATGTCCTAGCACTGTTCGACAGCAAATTTTTTCTAGTTCTTGTTAATTTTTTTATTTGTTATACAATGGAAGCACAATGTTATAAGGAAAGGTAATTTTAAGCTAACAACCAGTGCACAGCCTCAGGTTTTAAATTACAACCACATTTGATTAATATCCTAAGGAATAAACTCTTAAGTTTGCTATATAAAAAATAAAAATAATCTCAATTTTTTAAAAATTTGGCAGTTTCAGAGCTGCTTACCTATCTTGATTTGCCAAAAACAAACTGAAAAACAAGCATTAAGATATGTTTTGTGTAAAAATGGACTAATTATTTATATTAAATTCCTGTCTATGCATTTTGTGAGGTACAAACTTATTCACAGCGAGTAAAAGAGAATTTCTGCCATGTTTTTAGCTTCACAGAGAAAGTTTCTCTCTCTCTCTTTCTCTCTCTCTGGATTAGTTCTGAAATTTTGGTATAATTAACCATTAAAGAAATTTCATTATTCTTATACATGTCAACAACAACAAAACAATTAATCTAATACTTTTACTCAAAGAACTAAAGGTCTCTGTTATCTATTATACTACTAGATCAGGTGTCAGTATTTATTTCATGCTAAAAAATGAAAACCAAGACAGATTAATGTTACTCTCCCTTTTCTAAGTGTTGCACCTTTAAGGGAAAAAATGGTATATGGTAATTATACTTGTAAAGTTGAAACTCATGATGGCCTATGGTTAAAAAAATCTCTCGGGATTTATTTTTGGGGTAGGGGAATGTTTGAGTACATCATGTATTAATATCAAATGAAAGGCAAAGGTGCTGTATCTTAGATTATTTATCAAAAAAGTATAAATCTTTTAAGGACAATGTTAGAATTCTAAAACTTTTTGTTGAAACATTTATCTTGTTGATTTCTTTTAAAAAAGAGAAAAGACGATGTCAGTCAAGCAGCACTTTTTAAAAATATACAGAACATAAATAATATGATGTGGTTGAGTGTTAACATAATAAATCATATACAGTATGACATTTTAAAGAAATAAGTCTGCATTGATGTGATTGCATGCTTGTTTTTACAATTCACTCCATACCATCTGTGAAAAATGCAATAATATGTTAATATAGTATGGTAGTTTGAGAGAACCAGGTAGGTGCTACTAGACACATTGAAACTAGTATAGGTTTACAAAATGTTCATGTCTTTCAAAGCAAAGTCTTTAAAAAGACAAACACAAAACAAAATTCATCCTGTTTAGTACGGAACAGAAAATTCTTATTACAACAATAAGTTGTATAAACTGCATCATCAAATACTATTTTAAACTTAATTTCAGGATGCATTTACAAAATTGGTACTTTTCATTGATACTGTGTTTACATCCCTCTTCATTCCATCTAAATCTGACTTGGCTCAAACTGCTGAATTGTTACTTAAATAATTCAAATATTATTTATAGCAGTGTAAAGAAAAAATGCAAAATTTGGAGCATTTTGAGATTTTGGACTCTTTTAACCCTTACCCACAGAGTCATGTAATATCCACAGTGGAATTTGGGAGGGGAATAGGGGAAGAAAAATGAATTAAAATTAAAAACTAATATTGGGGCACTAATTATATATTTCAGCAATTAGTTATTGCTAGATTTTAACTAAGAATATTTTCTGTTTCTTTTTTTTCCTTTTTAGCAAAAAACAACTAATGAGCAAAATTACCATTTTTCTGACTTCTCAGAAAATTTTTTTTAATTTTCCCTGAAGCAAAAAGTTCCATTCTAAATAGTCTGTCCACCTTTGTTCACCCAAATCAGATAAATATGGGAAACTAAACTATGCTAATTAGAATATTTGGGATATATACACTAATAAAGAGTGAGTCAAATTCTGTCGCGGCTAGGTGAGCACATTCATTACAGGACTCGGTGAAAGAAGTGCACACATACCCAAAGGTAGAATATGGCACATTGTTCTTTGCTCAAAAGAAAGTAGCTAATCTCTGCCAGTGTACTGTTTACAGTGTCCATCTATTATTCCTCATCAAAAATTGTCCAAACAGCATTTCTTCTCCTTTTTTTCCCCATTTGCTTGTATCTTAGACAGAATGATTCTTTTCTACCAAGTGTGAGTGCATGCGTGCGTGTGTTCATGTGTGAGGGGGGTGCTTCTTTTAACTTGTTTTCTGTCATCAGAGAATTCAAGAAAGCAGTTTAAGGAACCTGATACTTAAGTTGAAGCTTAGAATTTAACCTAGAAAATGGATGCTCTCATATTGCTTCACAATGGCAAACCTTGCACTAAAACTCCCATAAGTAAATAAATAAATAAATAAATGGAATGGGGAAGGAAACTCTTTTTTTCCCACCAAGGCAAGGAAGCTAACACCTCATGTATTTTCATTACTATGTAAAAAATATAAATCTCTCAATAAAAAGAAAGGACTGGTTCATTTGTAATTATGTAACCATGATTGTAATAGCATTGAGGTTCCGTGTACGCACATGTACAGTAGCTATTCAACACTTACAATGTAGTTACATGTACTCCCATGTAACATAGCAGTTATAGTGTAATTTAGTGCCACTTATTGTAAAGTGTTACCAAAAGGAAAACAATATCCTTACCTTTGCTTTTTCTTTGTAGAGAAAGGTAATTTTATGAAAGTAACACCTGAAATCTGACATTACATTTCTTTAATAACGAGGTCATGCAAAACCTCATTTTTACACTGCAGCTTCCCCTTTCATGACACTGCGTACTTAGAGTCCTCCAAATGTCCAATATTATTGCTCTTTGCAAATGGTAATCCATGATGAACATACCAAAAAAATTCAGCAACGCCAGCTGAAGTGAGTAAAAACATCTAATGGAAATTACTGATGAGTAATGCTTTTTATTAAGTGGCACAAAGTACACACTAAAAACTATGCAAAAATATAGGTAACTACAGTGTATTTACATGTAAGTATCTTGTACTTGCTGTGTATGGATGTTGGAAACCCATGTAATTATAATATGCATTTTGATTATCCTTAAAGAGGAAAACATACAGGAGATATAATAATTTGTTTTAAGGTTTTTGCAATATTTACCCTTAGTGCAATATCCTCGATTACCTGGGATCATAAATGTAGAAGCAAAAATGCCAGATGTGGCTTTCTTTTTTTTCCCCATCCTCTGAGGTCCACTAAAAAACCGATCACTAATTTAAGGTCTATAGTTTGTTTATTACCACTGACCACATACTGAAGCTAAATCAATAGGGATAAATAGCTTACCTATAGTTGGTTCAACAGCACCCAACTGCTAGCTTCCTTCCTTCATGAAAGTTACCATCATTTTACTACATTCTTATCTTGCATGAGCAAGTGGGGAAGAAATATATTGAAATATATTGTCTAACCCTCTAAAACCAGAATACCCTTATTTGTCTTGCAATTTCCATATATTTTTCTTCATGCTAATTTGGCATATTCTTATCATCTAACTACAAAATGCTTCCATTGGGGTATAGAGATGCCTTCAATACTTAGGGTAACTTTTTCTAACATTAAATTTTATATAGTGACATTTTCTTTTTCAAATCACTTCTTTCTTTTCTCCTCCACCCCACTTTTATACCCTTCCAAAGGTAATGAATTATAAGTAGCAAGGTAGTGAAGAATGACAAAAAGGGAAATGAAAATAAATTAGTTCAATTACTCTATATTAACATTGTATATAGCTATCTGTTTTCATGTTGTCAGTATTGAATGCAATAGATATAGGTTATGACTGCCAAGTCTTGTGCTATGTATTCTTAAAATGATCCTTCTACCTCTCACTTTTAGCAAAGGCTATAAGATTATAATATAAATAAATGAAAAGAGGTATTTATAAGATCTCCCAGGCGCATTCAGAAGGGATTATTACAACCATCTTTCCATTGTGAATACCAAAAGCCAACTTCTTTGATTGTGTTCAACAGAGAATAGATCTGTATGTTTCTTTCTTTAACATTAAAACTCCCCTATAGGCCAAATGAGAGAGTCACCTTTTAAAATTGAAACACATGCCTTTCAGTATTTTGAGGATGAACGGCAGCACTTTGGCATCCAACCTGGTATTCTGCCTCAAGAAAAAATAAATATTAAAAATTCTTGCAAATTTTCTGTTTATTCAAAGCAAAATGAAATGGATAATTTATTTTCCCAGTGATTTTGATAAATGCAGACAACCAGTTGAAATAATTCAATCTCACCTTCTTTACATAATTTTCCAGAGAATTGCCTCAATTATCCATTTTATTTTGCCTGTGTAACCACAGCTTGAATGTCTTTAATGATGTCATTTAATTATCCTTTAGGGGAATAACATTTTTAAAAGCACAGATGTTCATATAGGAGGAAAATAATATAAAATTCACTCTGTTTTGTGGTATTGATGAAGCTTGTCAAAGAAACTTAAAAGGAGAAATAAAAAGAAGTTGATTTTATTTGATGTCAGTATATTGCATGTAACATTGTGGCTAGTATGTTCTCACATATGCCACAAATAAGTCAGCTACACAAACCTTACTGTTATCAGCAAAGGATGGGCCCAAAAGACATTGGGAGGAAATGGCATCTTCTCCAATAAAATAGATTCAGTCTTCTGCAAGAGAAAAGTTAAAATGCTCTTGAAAGGTTCCAGGTACAAAAGATAAACTCACCAGGGCTCAGCACTTAAGCACTTTCCCCACATCCAGGGTCAAACCAGCAGTGGTGTCTGTATGAACTCTAATGCAGCATGAACTGCACTTACAATTTTCTTATACACAGTACTGTAAAACCTCAGATACATTTGTCACAAGCTTTCTCTTTTAAATATGTGAACACTGAACAAGTTTTGTTTATATTTTGATGACAGAGAAAGTTTTGTAAAATATTAATATGTAGTAGTTGCAACAAGTGGTCACAAATCAGGGGAAGGGGAATCTGATACATCAGCTTGATTGTTATTTTTCTCCAACGTATTAGAAATATCTGATGGATGGGGGGAGCAAATGTTTTAGAAACTTTTGCAAAATCTGTTTTCTCTTTATTATGTGTATAATTTTAAAATGTTTTCAAAGTCCATTTGCTGTATCTATTGTACCTGCTGTATACGAATATGATAATGCAATTTAGAAGTGACATAAGGATTTGAGTTTGAGATTGCTGACATTTGTGCTTCATATTAAGTTCACATAAATGTTTGTGAATTGGTTGTTGACTTTTAAATTTTACCAAAAGAAACCTCTTTTTATAAATTGTAATTATTTCAACATAACCAGTGTTGGAAACAAGTCTGCCATGCTAGGATTAAAATGTGTTACTGAAAGCGGTACATTACACCACTGTGGCCCACTAGCTAGCTCTAAAACTAAAATGTTCCATTTGTATGGCTTACAGTTCATAACATTTGGAAGGGTATAATTCTGACACTGTAAAAATCAATTCCTTGTAAGTAGGATCCACAGGAATTAAGCATATTGCACTGAAGATAGAAACACAATTGCTTACTCTACTTTGTCATTAGTATTTTTAAACAAACAAAATGCATATTGTAATGTTAGGTACATGACACTTGCATGTTGATATGCCTATATACTTACAAAGTATTCAATGTGTACTTAGTGGCGCTTAAGATATGTCATGTACAACTCTTATAAACATTCTTACAGGGTTCCCATTTGCACTTCATCTTTCAGTAAAGTCTTGTCAGAAAAAAAAATGTCTGATGAATATTATTGAAAAAATAAAATTTGAATTTTAGTTATCTGTTGGACATTACTGAATTGTCTATTCATTTAGTGCATATACTGATGCTTTTGAAAATGTGGAAGACAGGCATTCAAAGATGGAACTTTCTTTTTATCAGTTGCTATTACATTTCTTTTATTGAAAGACTAATTAAAAGAAGAGTTATAAAAACATTATATGTCTAGTCCAAATCACATCTATTATACAGTTTATTCATCTGCATCCATTGTCCATTTATTTTAGTAGGCCAAAAGATGTCCATCCTCTTTATAATATACCTAGGACAAGTTTCTTAAATTAAATTTTTATCTCAGCTATATAACATTTCATTCCTTCGTCTTGCAATAACACTTCCCCATCAAGATGGCATAAAACATTCTTTATTTGAGGAAATTGGCTCAAAATTTGACCCTTTTGAAAGGTGATTTTCCATACATTCATGCTTGTCTGCTGGTGTTGACTGGAAACAGAAGCAAAAGTACCAAAAGCAGAAATTTATTTTCTTCCATATAGTCACAATAATCAAAAAGCAAGGTCTTCAACTACCTAAGATAACTGAATTTATAATATTGCTCTCCTAAGTTTATTTCTATTAGAACTTCAATTAAGTTTTAAATTTATGGAGGATTTTCTTTGTGTCTTTAAAAGTTCACTTACCATAAAGTATTTAATAGCCTACATTATAATATCAGATTTTGTTCTACAGGGTAAGCCAAAGGCTGTATAAGAATTAGTGTCATTGGGTCTGATATTTGTGTTAGGCCATGAAATGTTCCATTAAAAACCTATCTGTAAATACAAGGTAAGCTTTTGTATCTGGTTTATTTTATTAAGTAATATCTCCCTGTTCTAAATTGCTTTTCTCTTCTGTTAGTAGCTCTAGCATCTGCTTTAGGGAACTTGATTCAATAGAAAGTGTCAGAGTCAAAAACTGCATTAAGAAAAGATGACCTTTTAACGCAGCACATTCATAGAACTTTGCTTAAGTGACTCAAATATAAAACTGATTTCTGCACACACTCTCACTCTCACTGTCTATCTCCTCTTGCTTTCTCTCAGTCTCTGTTTCTATGATTCGTTCTCTCTCTCCTCCCTCCCACCAATTCTCTGTCTCTCTGTCTCTGTGTCTCTGTCTCTGTTTCTCTCTCTGTGTCTCTCTGTCTCTGTCTCTGTCTCTCTCTCTCTCTCTCTCTCTCTCTCTCTCTCTCTCTCACACACACACACACACACACACACACACACACACACACACACACACACACACACAAATACATATGAAATTATGTTTTCTTTATATTTTTCATTCCTGGTTCTTCAGACTCTTTAACTGGTTTTTCATTAAGGAATCACATACAAGGCCCAATCTGAAATTATTTGCTAAAAAGAAAGTCTGATTTAGACCCTCCTCAAAGTATTTTAATTACTGAAGTTCAAAAGGGAACATCATCATATGTCAATCCCTGAGCAATGTATTATAAATGAACAACTCTGTGACAGCAGCAGTTTTAATGAAAGTTGTGGGTTATCTATTTTTTTTGTTTTATTCTTTTAAAATTAAAAAATATAGTCATTTATATAATCCAGTGCTAAATATTTTTCCATCTCCACTTTGTCTCTAGAAAGACTAAATCATAAGAATTGTCTTAAATCTGCCCTGAAAAGTAGCTATATGCAAAGATCCCTGGGTAGTAGTAGTAGTAGTAGATTACCATGGCCTCCAGAGTAAACTGTTGGCTACTTTGACTATAATCAGTTGGATGTTTTCCCACCCAATTATATAAATTATATATAAATAAGTACACACACACATAATTATATATGTTCCTTCATACATATATGCATGTACAAGTTTAGACTTGAACTATCAATGTTTAAACATTTTTTAATCCAGCCTTCCTACAAGTTAGTCCTGATTAGTAAAGTGCTTAATAGATAGCTGTCTTTGTTCTTGCAGTATGCTTTATAATTAGCTTATTCAGAAGAAAAATTGTTTAGGATTTAGATATTCTAAACCTATCAAACACTTTTAAAGGAATCTTCATTCTTTTAGGTCATACTGATAGAATTCATTGTAAGGATAACATCTCTCCAAGGTGGGGTGGGGGGAAGGGGGACACACTTCTTAACATACTTGAAATATTTTTATGGACTCATATTAAGTTAACCATATGGAAGAAATTTAAAAGGTAAGTTTAATATTTTGTGTACAGACCTTCCAGCATTGTCTACAGATCCATCTATACACACATACACATATATATGTGGGCAATAAGATATATTTGTGGGTATACATATATATATATGTATATATATATATATATGTATATATATATATATA
>NC_058132.1:438234424-438242967 GCF_016433145.1 Gracilinanus agilis
AAGGGGGACACACTTCTTAACATACTTGAAATATTTTTATGGACTCATATTAAGTTAACCATATGGAAGAAATTTAAAAGGTAAGTTTAATATTTTGTGTACAGACCTTCCAGCATTGTCTACAGATCCATCTATACACACATACACATATATATGTGGGCAATAAGATATATTTGTGGGTATACATATATATATGTATATATATATGTATATATATATATATAATCCAGATCAAAAGAAGAAGAAATTGAAACAAATCCTATAAGAAAACTTATCCAATAGAAAAAAGAATCAATGTAACAACAACAACAACAACAAAAACATTTCTCTTTTGCCAGTTATCATTGGTCTTAAACTTGATGGACATATTCCTCTGAGAATTGCCTATCCTGAATTTCCTGATTAAATTCTGAAAAAGCAAGTCAATTCTCCAGTTAGATATAAATAAAGACATTAGGAAATTGAGACATCTCTTGAAATGTTCCTTTGGGAATACCACAATCTACTGTGATGTTATTAAAAATCCATATTACCCATGTTCTGCTCATACTAGTGGCACATTTAATTAGTTCTGTATGCATAAACTCGAAGTACTGCACATGTATAAAAAAATGGATTTGATTTATAGTCAACAGTTTAGAATTCACATTTGTATGCCTGGAAGTTGACACCAGACCAAAATATAGAAAAAGATTACTTAGAAAGACAGTGAATTTCTGATGAACATCATATAAATAATTTCAGTTATGGAAAATTGGCAATTGTTGAATATATGACAAAAATTTGATAAACATTTAATAAAGAATATATCTTATTACAAAACATCAGAATATAACATGTAGCTTATTAAAGCCTTCATTCACAAATCAGACATGGCATCTCAGGAGGTAAGAAAATTGAAGAGGTTAAAAGTTAAGAAAACTGGGAAGATAAAAAATATAACCTTCATAAATGTGTCTAGAACTTGGGCTATGCTCACTGGCTGCCTCCAAGGAACCAAATAAGTGGCTTCTCCCTTTAAAAAATGGGGTACCAGCTGGTGGAGAGATCCTATTTATCCAATTATCCTAAGCTTGGTACTGAAGAAACTAAAGAGAGGGAGGAAAATAACTTGGCCCTTTGTATCCCTTACAATATTCTACGATTTAGGAATTTGTTTTCATTAATGTATTGTCTTCAAGTGCAAATGTTCCCTGGTGATTTTTCATTCAGTAATTCACCCATTAATTTTTTCATCAATTATTTTCATGAGTTTCTTATTCAAAAACACATAACCTCCAACTTCTAAATGCTGCATTTATAAATAATTAGTGTGTTAGCATAACTAACATAACTATGAATAACTAGTAGATTGGTCACTGCTTTTCCTGACTTTTGCCTAATGAACTCCACTGCCACAGAAATGAGCAATGCTATATTCCCAGTAGTTCTCTAATCAGTGATCAAACTCAAACAAGCTAACACAAGTGCCCCTATTATTAATCCCCTATGAAAACTATCTCCTGAATTTATAACCTGAAATTAAAAGTTTAAAATATAAAGTTCAATTTACTTCCTCCCAACCCTGAATGACATTAAGATATTGCTTCTGTACATCCCCATCCCCAGTTCCTAAATGTCTCCTTAGAGCTCTGCTTTTAAAGCTCACATGTCCAAAATTCCAACTAACACTTAACCTAAGCGTTATATACTGCAGTTTATAATTAAGGACCATTAGAACACCCAGTGAGGGAGAATTGCCTCAAGAGACAAGATATGGATGAAGCCAACGCATAAGAAGTTATCAAAATATCAAGCCAAAGCTGTATTGGTGTTAGCAAATCTAGACTATGAAGGAGTAGTGGAGTAGAGCGCAGAGAAGCAATTGACCTTACAGAAGTCAAGGGTGGGAGGAAAGCAAGGTCTTGAGAATCAAATTCAAGATAACCAGGTAACATTATGGAGGAAACAGAACAACATGTATGAATAATTAGTGTTATTTTATGAAACATCTTTTTTAATCTTTACTTTTTTCCAGATTACATGTTGCTACAATTTTTTGTTTTCTTACATTTTTTAATCCATGTTCTCTTCCTCACTCCCACACTTCTCCTCTCCCCAAGAAAGCAGTTAATATGATATAGGTTTTATATGCATTATCATATAATACCTATTTCCATGTTTCTCATGTTGTGGAATGGCACATAATGCTTATACTAGGGAAAATTCATGGAGGAAATAACGTGAAGAATGATTATGTTTCTACCTGCATTCACACTTTATCAGTTCCTTCTATGGTAATGGATATCCTTTTTTGTCATGAGTTCCTTAGAGTTGGCCTCGATTCTTGCCTTGTTCACAATAGTTAGCATTCACAGTTGTTCATCATACATTATTGTTGTTATTTTTTACAATGTTATCCTTGTTTTGCTCACTTCATTTTTCATCACTTTGTGTAAGTCTTTCCAGGTTTATTTTGTGATTATCTTGTCATTGTTTATAGCAGAAGAGTATTCCATTACAATCATATACTACAACTTGTTCAACAATTCCTTAATTGATGGACATCCCTTCGGTTTCCAATTCTTTGCCACCACAAAAAGGCTGCCATAAATAGTTTTGTACAGACAGGTTATTTCCCCCTATCTTTAATCTCTTTGGAATAAAGACCTAGTAGTGGAATTGTGGCTTCACATCATTTGATATAGCATCATTTTGTGATGACTATCAGGACTTCTGTAGAGAGAATATTCTGTAAAAATCCTTCATCTCCCCTCACCTGTCTTGGGACCTGTATGTGCCCTAATCTATTTTCTTCTTCCTGCCTCAGAGAAAGAAGAGGATCTCCTTCTGACCATCACCCTTCACTGGTGCTCTTGATTCTATAATTTTCTTGCCATCTTGTTCTATCAGTTGTCTCCTCTTCCTTTCATTTTAATCCCTTCTTTGTTGGCTCCTTCTTTTCTACCTAAAACTATGATTAGACACATATGAAGAAGAACCTTCCCTGAACCCTACCTTTATCCCAAGCTACTCTTAAATTTCTTGTCCTGTTTTTATTACCTTTGTGAAACAATAATTTTACACACTCTCCCACTTCCTTACTATACATGCATCCAGCAATTTCTTATAATTTGGCTTCTACCACTCTACAGAAAAGAATATTGGTGTAATAAATTACATAATTTCTTTCTTTTATCCTCCTTAGTTTTCTGAAGTTTTTGACATGGTGGATCATCATTTTTTCCTGGATAATCTTCTCCTCCAACTTTGTGATGTTACACTCAATTTTCCTCTTCCTTCTTTGAGTTGATTATTCATATTTTTCCTTCCCTCTTCATAGAGACCTGATCCAATATCCTTTGTCCTTTTGCCTCCCTACACATTTACCTTCAAATATCTTCTTTACATAGATGATTCCTTAAAATACATCTCTGCTATTAAATTATCTCCTGATCTTAAATGCATGAGTACACATGGAGTAGATATACTTTTATATATTCATGCACATATATATCATATATTTATAACCATATATGTATACCATGTGTGTGTATTTATGTTTATTATATACAAACACATATGAGTGTTTATATGTAGAAATATATACATACAAGGTATATATATGTTTACATATACATATACAAAACCCAAAGGTAACTATTATAAACTAACTTTCTAAGAATTTCCTATTTTCAGGATAGCTTAATCTTAAAGAACATATGAATAAGTATTATTTACTGATTGGCTGGAAATCAGGTTCCTCAGCTATAAAAATGAAGGTTTGGGACTAACTGAAATGAGTTCTAAGATACCTTTACTTTTATCATGATACTGGGGTCTCACATTTTTTTAAATAGTAGGGTCTTAATAACACCATACAATCACTTAACATATCTCCTCACAAAAAATTTCCACTTGATTCTTCTATCCCCATTAACTCTCTTCCCATATCTCTTCTGTTTTTTGTGTCTAAACTACTTCAAAAGGTTATTGGTGCCTCCATTTTCTTCTTACTTGCATAACTCTATAATCTGGCTTCTGACATTATCCTTCCATCAATACTTCTCTCTCTGAAGTTACACATGATCTTTTAGTTGCCAAATCCAATGACCTTTTCTCAATCCTCATTCATCTTAACACTTTTCTGAAGCCTTTGATATTATGGATCATCTTCCCCTCCTTTATACTACTCTCTGTATTTTTTGAGACACTACTTCATCCTGGTTTTCTTCCTATTTATCTATTGACTCTTTCTCCATTCTCTTTGCTACATTTTCTTCCAGATCATGCCCTTTAGCCATACATGTCCCTCGATGTTCTTTCCTAATCTTCCTCTTCTCAGACTACACTAATTCACTTGGTGGTCATATCAGCTCCAATGGACACAATTAACATTTCTCTGCTAAGGATTCTCATATATACCTCTCCTTCTTCAACTTCTCTAAAGACCTTCATTCTTGCATCTGCAGCTGGCTTTGAGACATCTTAAACCAGATGTCTCGCAGATATCTTAAACTAAACATGTCTAAACCAGAATTCATTATCTTTCCACCTAAACCTCTTCTCCCCCTTACTTTCCCTATTATTGCAAAGGGCAACATCATCCTCTCAGTTTCTCAGTTCACAACCTGAGTCTTCTTCTACTTTCCAGTATCTCAAACCCCATATCCAATCTGTGACCAAAGCTTGTAGATTTTATCTTTGTAACATCTTTCAAATGCACCCACTTCTCTCCTTTGAAATTGCCATCTCTCTAATGCTAGCTTTCATCACCTCATGGCTGCTAGACTATTGCAATAATCTGTTTGTGTGTTTGCCTGCTTCAAGTATATGTGTGGAGAGAAACCAATCCATGATCCATTCAGTCACCAAACTGTCTTTCCTAATGTGCATATACACAATCATGTCACCTCCCCTATTCAATAAACTCCAGTGGCTCCCTATCATCACCAATGCTCTGTTTGGCATTCAAAGCCCTTCACAATCTAGTCAGCTCCTGCCTTTCTAGCCTTCTTATACATGAATCTCCCTATGTACTATTCATTCCAGTGACTGACCTTCTGGTTATTCCACAAACAAGGGCATTTCCTCTGTTTCCCATGCCTGTAGAGATCTCCTTCCTTAATTGTACCTACTGACATTCCTGACTCCATGTCCTAACTAAAGTCATATATTTTACAAGAAGCTTTTCCCAACTCGTCTTAATTTTAGTGTCTTCCCTCAGTTAATTATCTCCTATTTATCCTGAATATAACTTGTTTTGTACATATGTTTGCATATTGTCTTCTCCATTAGATTGTAATCCTTGTTTGCAAGTATTTTCTCTTGCACCTTTTTATATACCTGGTGCACATTTCCTGGCACATAATAAGCACTTAATGAATGTTTATTGATTGATTGTAAAGATAAGAGGCAAAAAAGTGAAATGAGGGAAGACAATTGTTTGAATATATTTTTTTAAAAGAACAGGAGAGAAGAGAAATTTCAAGACCTCTCTAGATGCAGGATTTGTATTTAGGGTATTTATACATACTTAGAAGAAAAAAAAGTTTATATAATGGCAGAGAAGAAAAAATCATGAATGATATCTTTTTGTACAAAAGGATAGTGCAATTCCATTTTAAGGATGTAAAGCTGGGTTCCAAAGGGAACATTGATCTCATACCTCAATAGGACACACATATAATGGAAAATGAAGCTAAACCAAGTGCTTACATCATAAAATGTCTAAGCTATTCTGAGTCCCCTCTACCATGACAAAGAAAAGTCTCAAATTCCTTACCCATATAATAAGGGGACTGGTTTAAATGATATTATAGTACCTTTTCAGCCTTAAAATTATGTTCCTAATCCAAAGGAATTAGCAAGAAATCAATGTCAATTACTGCAGAAAAGTGAAGAAGGAAGAAAATAAGGGGATTATTATATAGGAATAAGAATTTGGAGTAAATGTATTTTGAGAAAGGGTAAAAATCATGTATTGCATGCTTCCCTTTAAAAGTTTAGTAATGAATGAGAGCAGAGTAGATAGGTTAATAACTTGAGGTCAATTTTTTTATCTTTTCCAATCTATTTTTTCCTAGAATTGTATTGCCAATAGCTGAGCATATTTGTAGGTTGAGAGCAAAGTAACTATTGGTAAAATAGACTGATGGTCAGTTAATCATTCAAATAACAAGCATTTATTAAGTGCCTACTATGTGATTGGTATAGGCAGAAAGGACAAAGAATTAAATGGTCCTGACTAGCAAAATTTAACAATTCAAATAGTGAAGATAAAACATTATAACATAATGATATATCATAAATATAAAAGGAATAAATACAAATATATACAAAGTAGTTAGATACAGGCTAGACTGGGAGATCAGAAAAGGATTCCTGTAGAAAATGGTGCTTGACCTGCACCTTAAAAAAATAGGGTTTCTATGAGGTATAGGTAAGAAGGGAGGGCATTCTAGGTATGACAGATGGCCAATGTAGAGGAACAGAGAAAAAAAGGTGGAATATCATGTGTGAAGAGTAGAGAAGGTCAATTTGACTAAATTACAGAATATAGTTGAGAGAATGATGTACAATGAGACTAGAAGATAAGTTGGGATGAAGAGAGTATGAATGAACAGAAGTATATCTTAAGCACTTTGTTAAGGATTAGATATATAAAAACAAAAGTGATATAATGCTTATCTTTAAAAGAGTTTCCATTTTAGTGGGAGGTGATATGATATATAGGAACATGGCTTTCAGAGTAGGGAGATATGGCCTAAATAGTCCTAGACAGTTTGTAACTGTCATGCCCATTCTAATATACAAATATATAGTATATAAAAGTGGTATTGTCGCCAGAATAAGAGGGGAAAAGTATAATAGGAATGCTATGTTATAAAGAGGGCTACAAGATAGAAAGCAAGATGTACAATGATTCCATGATTTGGTAGATAACTAAATAGGAAGGGAAGCATGATCTGAGGGCTGATAAATATAGTGGAATAAAGAAATTTGTATTTCAGTTACCAAACAATGATTAAGGACAAAAATGAGTGAATTGATTCTTAGGGAAGGGGAATGTGATGCCTAAAGGTTAAATCAGAAGGTGAGTGGACAGCAACTACATAGAGAGCCAAATGCCTGAATTGGCCTGGATTTCCTGTTAGATTGCTGGATGGGAGGCCTATGATGAAAGACAGAACTAGAATCATTGACAGAATAAGGTCCTATAACTTTTTTGGGGGGAGGAGGGTAGTAAAGAGCTTTAATCACCTTAAAAAACAATAAAATGTAAATTATTCTGATTGCCTTTGATAAAAAAGGAGAGATACCTCTGAAATTGGAAATAAGGATCTGGGATTAGAGAAGATAGGAATTTCTTAGTAAATAATGTAAAGAAACACAATAGAAACACTTTATTATATTCCTTTTTTTAAAAATGAAAGTATATATACTTAATGTCAGAAAATTCTATTTTCCTTGGCACTATTATGTTTTGTGGTGAATTGTATGTGTTCAAGTGAAAGCCTAATGATTCTAAATTACTGTAGCAGAAAAGGGGTGCAATTTTCAAATGAAAAGAATCTCCATTTTTTATACCTTGCTTGGGGCTCACAAATGACTTATCCTGGCCCACAGTTACTATGTCAACTTTTGCTATCTCAATATTGCAAAAACAATATATTTGTCTCAGAGGCATTTATAGAGCTACATTGTTAATTTCAAAGTAGTTTGTGGATAGGCACCGAATTTTCTTATTATTTCTGGTTTTAATACTATGTAAATCCTTCATGCTTCAACTTACCTATTTCAGTATTTCAGGATTGGTTAACATGGATACACATACACACACACACACACACACACACACACACACACACACACACACATACAGCCTTGTATTGGTTCAAAGAACCAGAGGCTGAAGCCTTTAAAAATATTATTATTTTCATTTTCTCCTCTTCAGCTGTGACATTCTTGCTAACCAGAGAGGGAATGAAATGAAAGGCATAGCCTGTAATAAAGATTAAAGATGGTACTTTATTTTTAGAATAAACCAACTATACAAATAAAATGAAGGGCTCTAAGCTATCAGTTACAATCCAGGAAAAGGACCATGAAGCCATTGTAGATTGTAAATTTTCCCCAGAAATTATTAGCCTCAATTGTTCTGGAGCCCAAACAGATTGGGACTTGTTAAAAAATACCCCCTCAATTAACAAAGAAAGCAACTATGTTCTTCTTCGACATTTCCCTTGGTGCCACTGAAGCAAGCAAAATACTGGACTATATGAATCATGGGGTAGGACCTAGCATTGCTAAATATGGTTGATGATGGTACAGCAACATAGGCATATCACCCTACCGCCAACTCCCAAAGCTGATATTCTGATTAAACTACTTCCTGATAAACAATTTATATGCTATGTCAGTATTAAATTCATTTTACAAAAAAAATTTTAATATAAGTAAAAAAGCATATATGTATAATTATACTATATACATTATATGTATAATTATACTATATACATTATATGTATAATTATACATATACATTATATGTATAATTATAC
>NC_058132.1:438245819-438308531 GCF_016433145.1 Gracilinanus agilis
GCCATACCTATCAAGCAACCAAAAAACTTCTTTACTGAATTAGAAAAAACTATAACAAATTTCATTTGGAATAACAAAAGATCAAGAATATCAAGGGAAATAATGAAAAAAAAATGTGAAGGAAGGGGGCCTAGCAGTCCCAGATATTAAACTATACTATAAAGCAGCAGTCCTTAAAACAATATGGTACTGGCTAAGAGATAGAAGGGAGGATCAGTGGAATAGACTTGGGGTTAATGACATCAGCAAGACAGTGTTTGATAAACCCAAAGAGCCCAACTTTTGGGACATGAATCCACTATTTGACAAAAACTGCTGGGAAATTTGGAAAACAATATGGGAGAGATTAGGTCTAGATCAACATCTCACACCCTACACCAAGATAAATTCAGAATGGGTGAATGACCTGAATATAAAGAGGGAGACTATAAATAAGTTAAGTGAACAGAGAATAGTATACCTGTCAGATCTCTGGGAAAGGAAAATTTTAAAACCAAGCAAGAGTTAGAGAAAATTACAAAATGTAAATTAAATGGTTTTGATTATATGAAACTAAAAAGCTTTTGTACAAACAAAAACAATGTAGCCAGAATCAGAAGGGAAACTACAAATTTGGAAAAAATCTTCATAACAAAAAACTCTGACAGGGGTCTAATTACTCAAATATACAAGGAGTTAAATCAATTATATAAAAAATCAAGCCATTCCCCAATTGATAAAAGGGCAAGGGACATGAATAGGCAATTTTCAGGTAAGGAAATCAAAAATATCAATAAGCACATCAGAAAGTGTTCTAAATCTCTAATAATTAGAGAAATGCAAATCAAAACAACTCTGAGGTATCACCTCACACCTAGCAGATTGGCTAAAATGAAAGAAGGAGAGAGTAATGAATGCTGATGGAGATGTGGCAAAATTGGGACATTAATGCATTGCTGGTGGAGTTATGAACTGATCCAACCATTCTGGTTAGCAATTTGGAATTATGCTCAAAGGGCTATAAAAGAATGCCTTCCCTTTGATCCAGCCATACCATTGTTGGGTTTGTACCCCAAAGAGGTCATAGATAAACAGACTTGTAGGAAAATATTTATAGCTTCACTTTTTGTGGTGGCAAAGAACTGGAAAAGGAGAGAATGTCCTTCAATTGGGGAATGGCTGAACAAACTGTGGTATATGCTGGTGATGGAATACTATTGTGCTAAATGTTATAATAAACTAGAGGAGTTCCAGGTGAACTGGAAAGACCTCCAGGAACTGATGCAGAGCGAAAGGAGCAGAGCCAGAAGAACACTATACACAGAGACTGATATACTATGGTACAGTTGAATATAATGGACTTCTGTACCAGCAGCAATGCAATGACACAGGACAGCTCTGTGGGATTTATGGTAAAGAACGCTACCCACATTCAGAGGAAGAACTGCAGGAGAGGAATCATATATGAAAAACAAATGCTTGAACACATGGGCTGAGGAGGTCATGATTGGGGATGTGGACTCGAAAATACCACACCAATGCAACTAACAACAATTTGGAAATAGGTCTTGAACAAGGACACATGATAAAACCAGTGGAAATGTTCATCGGCCATATGTGGGGGTAGTGCGGGGGTGGAGGGGAAGGGGAAAGTAGGAGCATGAATCATGTAACCATGTTAAAAATGAATATTAATAAATGATTAAAAAATTTTAAAAATTATTATTATTGACTAAACTTTGCATTTTGATTCATCTGATCTTATTTCAATTTGGATTTGAAATACTTGACTTTATCACATCAACAACCTGTGCACTGCCATATAGCCATATGTCAACATCCAACAGTTAGAAAGTTGTTTACTTCAAGAGCCAAAACTTTTAAATGTTTCGTTGGAATGATAACCATTTTTAAAACCACAAAATTCAAAATGCAACAAATAAAATGAAATGAAATCCATCCAAGCTAATCAAATTCAGATGTTCTAAGACAGCCTAGTGTGAGTAGAACACTTGCATGATCATTATATAATGAAGACATATCAAAATTGTTGCTTTTCTCAAATATTTTACATCACCATTACTATTTTGGTAATCCAGGAAAGTTATAAGAAAGCCTTAATTAGAGTTTTTAATTTATTTAGAGTTTTAATTTATGAGTTTTTAGAAGGGAACAGATACAAGAAATTCAAGGGTGAAAAAATAATAAGAAATGGTAACTCTTTGGATTTGGACCCCAAAGAGAGAGGAGTCCTCAAGGACAAAAGCAATTAGAAGGATGGTGAAGCCTTCAAAAAAAAATAGGTGTAAAATGAATCAATAAGAAGGCTCTAATTAATTTGATTATCTCATTTATATAAATATATGTTGCTCTACACTCAACAGAATACAAACTCTTTGAGGATAGTGACTACTTATTTTTTACTTTATATCCCTTGCTCAAACACAGTGTTTGTGTTTGGCATTAATTCAATCGAATTGATGAACTTAGGAGGTTTCAGGCTTTGGAGTCTTCTGAAAAATACTTCCCCTTGGTGACAGTGGGTATGACTATGCCTTGATGAGAGAACACAAACAAATCCTAATGAATTTTTAATGACAGTGGCTGTCTAAATGATTAAATAGTAGAATGGGCAGGAACTCTGAATAAGATAGACTCTTATGAGAGGAGTTACCCTTTTTTTTTTTTGACATACAAAAGAGAACAGGTTTCTTTTAGTTATTTCACCTTTTTCCTTATCTTTTTTAGAGTTACATGGGGTGGATTTCTCCCATTTTCTTCTGTTCTTCTTTAGCAAATAGTTGATAATGACTTGCTTCAGAAGCATATGGAAAAGTTAAATATTTGCTTGTCCACTCAGCCTAAGAGATTTCTTGATTGAATTTTCCCATTTCAAGAGATGTCAGCAGTATGTGGATAAAGAAAATGTTCCTAAATGATTCAAGAGGATAGTTTGTGGACAATATTCTTTAATCCCAACTTTCTGTATAGGAGATGAGACATTTTGATCTCCTGGGCTATATAAATCCAGGTTAAATCAATCAATAAGCATTTACTAAATGATACTCTGTGCAATACACTTTACTAGACACTGAACATACAAAATCAATATTGAAACAATTCATAGCTTCAAAGAGCTTATATTCTATCTGAAAGGAAAAAAACTGCATATATACACTGAGGGTTATTATGAACCCAAGAAGAGGAAACTGACACTGAAAGAAATTAAGTGACTTGCCCAGGGTCACAGGGTTAATGCATTAGCCAGTATTTGAACTCAGGTCTTATTCTCTCTTTCAGAGAGATATTTCAGTACTTTTTCTACTTTCCCAATGTAATAAATAAAAATTAACCTAGCAATTTTATACTAAATTTACATTAGTAAAAAGAAAGAAATAGGAAAAGAAGGTTACCAACCAAATTACCCAAAGTCTTTGGCCAAGTTGCTTCTGTTTTATTAGGTTCTAAATTCCCAACAGGCCTGTTTCATTTCACAAGTGGCAAGGCGGCCCAGCTACCAATGTGGTTGTGCCAGACAAATTAAGGTCAGTCAAAGCCTTGAGTTCAGGAAGGGACTGGAGCCAAAGAGAGCAAGTTCCCCTTTGTACTGGCTTTTATATCTCCTCTGCCATTATACCTAGTTGACTTTTAATTTGACAGTCTGGATCATGTGTTATGATGAAGCATCATGTATTTCTGAAGGTCACAAGGTATAAGCTAATCTTGTTTTGAGTCAAAGAATCAGGAAAGTTTTCCCCGAGGCCATGGCCAATGGACTAAGGATGAGGTATCAAAAGAAAACAAGAGGTATATTAAAAGAACTGAGAATAAGATAAGTTTCTTGGGTAGGCCTTAGATTCTAATGTCATATTGAAGACTAAAGAAGCAAATAATGGGGACATTGGAATAGTAGCTTTTTGTCAACTAAATCCATGTCATGTTAAGTGAAACTATTTTAATATGAAAATAGAACATAATTAAGTCTAGAAGAGTTAAATTAAGCCACAGACTACAGATCAAAGTTCCTGTAGCTATTGTAAAGCACCATAAATTTTGAAACTCTCAACAAACATACCATTCACCAATCCCTTACCAGTCCTAAGTTCCTACTTCCTGATATTCACTTAAATAGCATTTTAAAAAATAAAAATGTCATTTTTCTATTTTTCTAATTTCATTATTTTTAAGTTTAAGCCAATAATGCTGAATTCACTTAAGGAGAAATTAATTACAGGCCTGATCCTAAATGAGTGGGGTCCATGTTGTATCAGAAGTTTTGTTTCACATGTAGTTTCCTTAAAAATGGAGAGTAAAAGAAACATTCAATTTACAATGTAAGTACAGTATATGATAGCTATTTATTTCCTTGATTCAAAGGGAATACAAAACACAGACACACACACACAAAAAAAACCACAAGCATACATTGGCAAAAAGTTTAAAAAAGCAGCAATAACATAAAAATAAGCATCTTGGCATGATTCTATTTGAGGAAATTGTGAAAAGGTATTTTACATTTTACCTCAGCTCTGTACTGAAATGAAGATATAAAGATTCACTCCCTTTGAACTGAATCAAGTCACTGCATGTGTAGGTATAGAGTAGAGGAATTCCTTTGTGGAAAGAGAGAGGAAAAACTTTGGGATGAACAAGTATTGTGACATTTGGATCAGAGTTTCCATGTCTGGAGCCTCACAGCAGTTCGATACCATCTTGAGAAGATGAGGTATTTCAGGCACTTTACAACAAAGACATATAACACTAGAAAGTAAGATACAATCCAATTTTAGGTATCCTCATTTAGTGTTTGTAAGTGTTTACAACTTTAGGGTTAGTATTGAAGGACAGATCTCATTTTAAGACAGCATTCTTGGGGAGTACTTTACATGGTTGAATTGAGTGGTAACTTCTGCTACATTATTCCAAGTGCAATTTTTTTTCTGATTTATTTAATGTACTCTTTCTTTTTGTTGAGCTGCTCTGACTGGGCTCCTATCAATTGAAATCATCCTACTGGCCAACTATAAAATATTTTAATAACTGAGAACAGGAGCTAAAAAAACAAACCCCCCAAACAATTTTAATAACATTTAGCAAAAATATATGAGGTATGATATTTAATCCACTTCCTTTTTTACATCTTCAATGCAGTATCATATAATATTGATCATTATATCTATCTATATTGGTTTTATCCCCATTACTTGCTTGTAAGTTCCATTAGGGCAGGAATGTGCTCTATTTAAGAACATATAACACTGTTCTGTATACAAGAGATTCTTGTTATGTGGTTGTTGAATGAAAGAGTCAATACTAGTATACATTTCTTTTTCTTTTACTCTATTTTCACCCTGATTAATGCAAATTTATATAATTTAGCCTCTTTTCAATTTTGAATATCAAATCTTAAGGTTAAATATAAGTCCAGGCACATTAAAACTGATATGAGAAGTATATTCATAGAAAATATGATGTGGGTTGTACATATATTATCAGATAATATACATTTCCATATTTATCATGTTATAAAACAAGACATATTTTTTTTTACACAAAAGAAAAATTCATTGAGGAAGTAAAGTGAAGAATGGCATACAATGCCAATCTACATTTGGACTCTGCTCCTTCTAGGGAGGTTGAGATCTTTTTTTGTCATTAGTCCCTTGGAATTGGCCTGGATTCTTACCTTATTCATAATAGTTGTCATTCGCAGTTGATCATCATACATTATTGTTGTTACTGGTTACAATTTTATCCTGGTTCTTGCCTCTCTTTGCATCATTTCATATAAGTCTTTCCAGGTTTTTTGGTAATCATTTTACTTGTCATTTCTTATGGCACCGTAGTATTACATTACAAGCATATACAACAACTTGCTCAGCCGTTTCCCAATTGATGGACATCCTTTCAGTTTTCAGTTATTTGTCACCACAAAAAGAGCTGCTATAAACATTTTTGTATAGATAAGTTATTTTCCCTTTTCCTTAGGCTCTTTGGGTTAAAGACCTGGTAGTGGTATTGTTGGGCCAAAAAGTAAGCATGGGTTGATAGCCCTTTGTGCATGGTTCCAGATTGCTCTCCAGAGAGGTTGTATCAGTCCACAGATCCACCAACAATGTGTTAATAACTCAATATTTCTACATCTTCTCCAAGATTTGTCACTTTCCTTTCTTGTCATGTTAGCCAGTCTGTTGGGTGAGAGGTGGTACATCAGAGTTATTTTAGTTTAATTTGTATTTCTTTAATTAATAGTAATTTAGAATATTTTATATGATTAAAGATAGTTTTACTTTCTTCATCTGAGAATTGCCTGTTCATATCATTGACCATTTGTCAATTGATAAATTCTTTATATTCTTATAAATTTGATTCAGTACTCTATAAATTTAAGAAACAAAGCCTTTATCAGAGACATTTGCTATTGAGAATTGTTTCCTAGTTTGTTATTTGTCTTTTAATTGTGGTTGCATTAATTTTGTTTCTGCAAAACATTTTTTAATTATTGTAGTCAAAATTATCTATTTTACAACTAAATGCTCTCTATGCCTTGTTTTAATCTGAATTCTTCCCTTATCCATATATATGACATAAATTATTTTGTGCTCCGCTAATTTTTTATGGTATCATCCTTTATTTCTAAATCATTTATCCATTTTGACTTTGCCTTGCCTTGACATTCCTATATAACATGAGATATTGATTAATGTCTAACTTCTTTCATATTGTTTTCCAGTTTTCTTAAGCAGTTTTTGTCAAAAAGGGAGTTCTTCTTCCAAAAGCCTAGATCTTTGAATTTGTCAAACACTAGGTTACTATTGTTATTTATCATTTATTGTTGAGTGTATAATCTATTCCATTCATCTGCCACTCTATTTCTTAGCCAGTACCAGATTGTTTTGATGGTTGCCACTTTATTAGTTTGAGATGTAGTTCAGCTAAACCACTTTCCTTCAAATTATTTTCATTAATCTTCTTCATATTCTACGCCTATTATTTTTTCAGATGAATCTTATTATTATTTTTTCTAGCTCTATGAAATAATTGTTGGGTAGTTTGATTTGTATGGCACCAAATAATTAATTTAGGAAAAATTGTCATTTTTATTATATTGGCTCAGTATACCCTTGAGCAACTGATGTTTTTCTAGTCATTTAGATCTGATTTTGTTTGCGTGAAAAATATTTTGTAGTTGTAATCATATGGTTTTGTCTTTGCGGGTAGCAGATATTTTATATTTTATATGGCTATTTATTTTTAAGCCAAATATTTTTTATCATTTTTATATATAATATGTAGCATAACAATAACAGATGATTTGTTTTAAATATGTAATAAGTTACAATAAATATGCTTATCCATGAGAAACACTCAGATTAGTTATGTCCAAAAATCAAAGTATTGTTCGTCTTTTTGCCCTTCCTTCTAACCCTATCCATGAAAGCAATTTATATGATATAGCTTGTACATATATTAACACATAACATATATTTACCTCTTCAACATATTGTAAATGAAGACTCATTGCTTACGCTAGAGAGAAATTAATGGAGAAAATAAAGTGAAGAACAGCTATTTATTCATTCATTCATTCATTCATTCAAGAACAGCATTCAGACTCTGTCAGTTCCTTCTATAGCAGTGTTTTCATCAGTCTATTGAGGTTGTACTGGAGCCTTGCCTTGTAGATCATAGCGCCTTGTTGAGTCATTTATGCCTAATTATCAGATATTGTTGTTGTTATTGTGTACAATGTTTTCCTAGTTCTGCTCACTTCACTTTGCATCACTTCATATAAGCTTTTCCATAGGTTTTTGTGATCATCTTGTTTGTCATCTCTTATGGAACAATAGTATTCCATTATATCATATACCACAACTTGCTTAGCCATTCTACAGTTATTTGAAATGAAATTTGGAATGATTTCTCCTTCTATCTCTTGCTGTTGGACCTTGTTGGTAGTATAGAGAAATGCTGATGTTTTATGTGGGCTTATTTAACTTATTCATATTATAACTATATAAATGACTAACATATAGTTATTTATATCCTGCAACTTTGGTAAAATTGTTCATTGTTTTCATTATTATTTTGGTTGATATCCTAGGATTCTCTAAGTATACCATCATATTATCTGCAAAGAGTGTTAACTTTATTTCCTCATTGGCTATTCTTGTTCCTTCAATTTTTTCTTCTCATTGTCATAGCTAGCATTTGTAGTACACTATTGAATCATAGTGGTGATAATGGGCATCTTATTTCATTCATGATCTTAAATGTAGAAATTAAATATTTCTTACTTGGCATATTCAGAAATATTCTATGTTTTCTCTGAAGTACAGCTATTTAAAATTAGAGCTCTACTAAGAATATCCATCCCCAATCCTAGATTGCTCAATTATCATTACAGAAATGAATTTCTTAAGCTTAATGCAAGTTTTTGACATAAAAAAGAATGCTTTTCTGGTTTACATTCATGCTTATGTATGTCTTTGTGGAATAACACTTCTTAGTTTGCCTCTCATCATTTTGGGGGAATTGCAAGACTTCAGAGAGATGAGATATGCCTTAGAAATTGTGGCCTGAGTCCTACATATCCAGTGGGATACTCAGGCAGCTAAATGGAGACTATATTGTCCTTTAACTCTGCTCAGTCTCAAGATGACAGGGGTTAGGTTAGAAATACAATAGTAAGGCTAAATAACTACCATTCAATTTTAATAGCCTTCATACCAACATATTCTTAAATTCTAATAAGTTCCTATTTCTTCCCCCAGGAAATGCTCTGGAAAACTAATGCCATTTCATTTTTTACAGTGGTGGCATAACTTGCAACTTTTTTGGAGCTGCCAATTTGGAGCCCTAAAAAATTCAGGAATTATGAAGTATGTGCTAATTTTTTCTTTCTACAACTGTTACTATGAAAATCAACTTTAAAAGAGTTTTGGAAGGAAAGCCATTTTAACCTTATATAATACTTGAATTTGTCTAACTCAATAAATATTTGTTCATGTCTATTGAATATATGCAAAGCATTATGCAAGGTGGAGAAAATACAAAGACAAAAACAAAGCCATTTATTTCCTAAAGGTCATTCTACTTGGGGAATACACTGTGTATACAGACAACTAACTGTAGAACCTGTGTGTTGATTAAAGAAAGATGGACCAAGAGGAATTTCAGAGACATATCAAAAATATTATGGCTTATGTTCCTACCAACAGTCTCTCTGGGAACATCAAAATCTGCCTTGTTTTAGTACTGCAATAAAACAAAATTAATACATATAAGAAATGGAGAAGGGAGAGAACAGACCAGAAATTGGGGCAAAGTAGGAGAAAGTAGTCCGGCTTAATTCCCCTCTACAACTATTTCAACAAAGATCTAAAACTAATCATCCAAACTAGTGGGTGAGAAGTCCAATGAAAATTTATAGTGTCATCTTTCCAGGCCAAGATCACAAATTCTACCTACAGGAAAAGTGACCAGGTCAGAAACTGTTAGTGAATCATGGATTCATTCCTTGGGTTCAGAGTGGGGTTAGGCTGGCAACATCGTTAGTCTGATCCCAAGGAAAAATCATAGCCTCAACTCCAAGTTTCAAAATAAGCATAAGTAGGCAATGGCTACACTTAGTACATTGTAGACTCAGTCCTTGTGCTCAGAAGAGGCCTTTAGCTCTGCTTCACTGACCTTAGATCAGGATTATGGAATTATGGACTCAGAACAGGACTAGGTCAGCAGGGCAGTCATCACCCCAAATCAGGATAAGCAAATCATTCCTAGGACTCAAAAGGGAGATAAGCAGGCAGTTTTGTTGCTGTGAATTAATAGAATCTTCCAGCTAGCTGAGAGTGAGAAAGGATCAGCAATTGTTTTAGGGACAAATCTGCTTCTCTGTTTTCTAGATCCAAACTGGGGCCCCCAAACCTGAAAAACTGAGGAGAGAAATCATCATAATCTGTCCTTGAACAATTCATATGGAACCTGCTAAAAGATTGTATCTTCCTACCTCCCAATTCCCTTGTGATGTTTGAAGAACATTACTCAATACCAGGAAAATGAAGCAGCAAAACCATAGATAAGACAGGAGAATATCATATGGTATTATTAGAAGGGCACAGAATATGACATTTTAACAAAAGAAAAAAATCAAACAACTCAATCTGCTAAATAAGACTAGAAGAATGAGTAAACCAAATAAAATAAAATAAAATTATGATGCCAGGAATATTCAAGACAGAAACTTAGAAAAGGAAAATAACTCCTAAAACCTACAAATAAAACCCCAAACGAAAACTTAAGTTGGATACAAAATTAATGAAATGGTAGGTTTAATACTTTTTAAAAATGTAATTGTATCATAAATGAGAGTATGACAAGGAAAGATTTAGAAAAATGAGAAATTTGAAGGAAAGATTGTGAAAGAGAATTACAGCTTAGCACAAGAGAAAAATCTTATCAAAGGAACAGATTCTTAGGAAATTAGAATGAGCCAAATGTTAATGATTCTATAAGCCAACAAGAAATATTCTCAAACAACTGAAAAAAAAGGAAGAAAATGTAAGATATCTCTATTAAAAACAACTGACTGGAAAACAGATGAAGAAGAGAAGAAACTGTGAAAGAAAATGACTCAGACATATTATAAAAAGAATGCAAAGTGAAAATACCAATAATTCACCAGTCATTTCTTGAAAGAAATTGCAAAATTAAAACTCCCAGGAATGTCATAACCAAAATTCAGTGCTTCTAGGTCAACTAAAAATAGTATAAACTTCCACAAAGAAAGAGTTCAAGTACTAAGAAAACAGAGTCAGATCACAAAAGATCTAACATCCTACTATTAAAAAAAGAACATGTAATATGATATTACAAAAGACAAAAGATAAAGACTTACAACCAAGAATCATTTACCTAGCAAAACCCAGAGGAAAAAATGGTCCTTTAAAGAAATAGAATTCAAAACATTCCTGATTAAAGTAGATCACTGGAATACACATATTGGTATCAAAGGAAACCTAAAAATCTGTGTACAAGGGACCTTTCAAAGGGAGTGTAAAAGAAAGAATTGTTAACATTCTATTGGGTAATGATACAAGTGTATCTTCAGAACTGTAATGCTATCAGGAATCCTGGAGAGATTCAATAATAAAATAAGAGAGCACCTGGGATTGGGTTTGTTACATTTTGTAATCTTAAGAGAAGAAAGAAAATAAAGTTTGAAAGGGGGGGGGTATACTAGTGAAGAACAGGATAGAAAGATGAAGTAGCTAATTTTCTAATATAATCAGTGTGTTGGAGTAGAAGTAAAAACACATGAGGAATGGGTGGGGAGATACTTGTATCTTATTTTCACCTGAACTTGTCACATACACACATGCACATGCATGAACACACAGATAGTATGGAAATAATTTCATATTGCCAAGGAAACAGGAGATAATAGGAGGAAGGAAAAACAGGAAGAGGTTTGATTCAGAGAGATTACTCATAAGCAACACAATATGTAAATGTGCAGGAAAGATCTTTACCATGAGAGCCTTTGTGGTACTCTTTCACTTAGTGACTTCATTAGTTCCCATTGATTTCAATAACTATCTCTATGTTGATGATTCTCAGATTCTGCTCATCCAGATCTACCTACCTTCTCTGTTGACTTCCACATTCACATCTCTCTAACTATTTATTATATATCTCAACCCGGATGTCTTATGGACCTTATTATCTAAACATATTCAAAACTGAACTCAATATCTTTCCCCCAAAATTAACCCCTTTCCCCTTTTCAACTTTCTGATTACTATCAAAAACACCACCAGTCTCCTAATCAACCAGGTTTGCAATCTAGGCTTACAAGCATACTTGACTTCGCAATCTCACCTTCTCCATATCTCTAATATGACTCCAAATCCTGTTTGTTTTACTGCTATAACATCTTTCATATATGGCCCCTTCTCTCCTATGACACTGCCACCAACCTGGTGTTGGCCCTCAATACCTCATGCCTGGACTATTCTAATTGCTTATTGGTCTTCCTACTTTGTCTCTCCCCGTTTAAATCCATCCTCCACTCAATTTTCAAATTAATCTTCCTACAGTACATATTTGTCCAGGTCATACCCTGTGCATAAATATGATCAACTCCAGTGGTTCTTTTCCCTTTACAAGTTCAAAAATTCAGTCTTCTAGCCTTCAGACTCCTTCACAATCCAGACCTTTCCTACCTGTCTCTTACACCTTGATCCCTCCTGTTTCTTATACCTTAATCCCTCTGTTGTAAGTATTTTGTGATCCAATGACATTGGCCTTGTAGTATCTCCCTGTAACATCCATCACCAGTCTCTAGGCATTTTTACTTAGCTATTCCCAATTCCTGTGATATGATCCCTCCTTACCTCAGCTTTCTGGCTTCCCTTATTTATACTGTATGCATAAATTGCACAATTATTTTCACATTGTCTCTTTCATTATACTGTTAGCTTCTTAAGAGCAGGGACAATCTTTTTTCTTTTCTTTGTCTCCTCAGCATTTATTGTGGTGCTTGGTGCAGAGTAAATCCTTACTAGATACTCATTGTCTTCCCCCTTCTTCTGTGGGGTTGCTTAAATGCTTTCAATTCCCCCTTGTTATCAGAAAGCTATTCTCCTCCCAATAAGGTTATATATACCCTTTGACACTGGACATACTAGTACCTAGTCTTCTGCAAGTGTGCCATCACTTTGTGATAAACTGCAGAAGGGTCCTGTGTCTGTCTCTACTGCCCTCTGGACACCCTCACTATGACCTATGTCTGCCACTACTGCTGGGACCCCATCTGGGCCCACTGTACCCTGGCCAGTACCACCTGGACCCACATATGTTCCTATTGTTCATTCTGCCAGAATCAACTGAGTTGCTATTGTGCTACCACTGCTGGGCCCCGATTTTGTCTTTCTTCTCCCTCAATGCAGAGTATTCCTTCTGACCTATCCTAACAATCACCTACCTCCATCTTTAATACCACCCCCCTCCCCGCGAGTGCTGGCAGCAGAACTATGAGTGTTGTTGATTGTTATTGATTGTTCTCCTATGCTAGGGACAGGTGCTCCAGGTCACAGTATCATTACCTGTGACTGATACACCATAATTAACGAGGTCAGAAACCCCCCACACACACACACACAGGATGCTTCACTTAACTCCAAAGGATACATCCCAACTATCCCAGCGCTTTTGTTATAATTTTATTATTATGGCAGAGGCTGATTATATCAGGCCCTCTTTCTTGTCAGTGGTCCTCCTCTGCAAAGCAGGAAATTCCTCCTACTGCCAGTTGGCCCTCACTCAGTCCTCCTCAGGGAGACCAGAGGAGCCTGATATCTTGAACTCAAAAGGCAGACACCAAGAAGAATGTCAAGGTCAGGATGGCTTAATTATGCTCAGGGAAAGACATAAAGCAAAACAGACACAAAACAAGACTCCTCTCAGTCAGTACTTGTACACAATGTACCCTGAGCAAGTAGCAACCATTTTTGCTAGTCTTGGGAAAGAAGCTACAGATATAGACAGTGAGACTTACAGTTTAGAATTTACAATCAGGAAAATATAATCTTTTTAAACTGAAGCAGCCCCCCCTACCTGACTTCAGCAAATTAATTGGAGGAATAATCATGCCATTTGTCCATAACCCCCTTTGCAGAAAAGTCTCCAGCCTCCTGGGGTCTATAAAGCACTGGTCTTTCAAGTTCCTCCTATGAAAGCTTGCAACAAATAACCAGAATAAAGACCATTTAGCACAAATCTAATTGACCTCTCAAAAGATATTCTTTTGGGAAAAGGGTTCAAAAAGTTCCTTCGGAATAGTTGCTAGACAATCCAAGCATTCCATAGATATACCTTAGTTTATTTTTTCTAATTTTTGGTAACTATCGTGTTTTACCTCTCATTAGCTGACTTTATCTATAGTGTCTTTTGTAAAATCAGAAGTAACAATTCCTTCCCAGGAAAAAAGACTCTTAAAAGTGGGAAGATCCTTCTTTTAGAATTCCTTCCCTATGGTAATTAGAAGAACGTGAGATCATTTAACAAAGGCAACAGTACCAGCCTTGGCAGAGCACTTCTTCTTCTGCTCCTATTTGTCATTCTTTAGGGAGGGGAAAAATATCTCTTTCTATCCACCCACATTCTATTCCTTTTGGCTTTGCTGGAAATCCTCCAATACAACTTGGAGAAGGTTTCAATTACTAGGTTACAAGGCACAGGGACAATTCAGTTAGGCAACCCAGAAAAACTAGATTGTAATAATATTATCTCCAAGCAATAGTTCTTATGTTAGGTAGTTAAGCAAAATTAGCAAAGAAGCATTTATTAAGTGTCTACTATGTACAGGGCAATATGCTTAAGTCAGGGATATAAAGCAAACAGAAAAAAAACAATAGAAAAAAGTGTCTTTTCTCAAGAAGCTTACAGTTTAATGGATGGGAGATACAATCAATGATTTACAAGCAAATGTACACAGAATAAATTGGAGATAATCTCAGGAGAAATGCATTAAGATTAAGAATGGAGAAAAAAATTCTTGCAGAACATAAGATTTTAACTGTGATCTGAAAGGAGTCAGCAAGCAAAGATCAGTGGAGAGTTCCAGCCATCAATATTCAATCTGTGAGTGATTTTCCAAACTGCATCTATTTCTTTTTTCTGTCTTTGTGGTCTCTTGTACTTTCCAATAACAAAAATCACTTTTGTTTCCCCTTCTTTTGACCCCCAATCAAATACTCCCCAACATATTTCTACATCATGTTTCTCATCTTCGTTTTTCTCATATTTCTCCCTCTTTATTTTTCTCATTTTCCCATTTTATAAAATATTAGTTTTAAAAATGTAAATACAGTGCTACTCATCCCATAACTGGTTTTTTTTTTTCAGTTTCAACAGTATTTCATTCATGTCTGATTTTTCATGTGGTCATTTAGTTTTCTTGGCAAAGATATGGGAATGGTTGCCATTTCCTTCTTTAGCTCAATTTATAATTAGGTAAATCGTTATTTGACTATTCAGGGTCCCAAAGCTAGTGTCAGGTCAAATTTGAACTTAAGTCTCCCTAACTCCAGGTTCTAAACTCTATCTACTATATCACCTAGCTGCTGTCAAAATTCTTTTTTATCTGCCCTGTTTCTATTGAATAAGATATTTCCATTCAGAGCCCAAATCAATAAAAACCTATTAAGTCTTGGTGATATGTTATAAGTTCAATTTTGGTTTTGTTAGGATTTCTAATGCTTCTTATTTGTTGCCTAAACTCAATGCGTAGGATTAGAGACTTTCAAATATGGCTACAGTGTTGATTAACTTTGCCTTAGAGTTCTTTGTTACTAGAAAAGGTTTTACAGAAATTAGGATTAGGGGTTGTTAACTAGTCCTGTGGGACTATTAAATAGACAGAAAAACCACTCTTTAATTAAGGAAAAGGGTTACAGTGCTGAGTTGGGCCTTTACACAGAGCTGTGCGGTACACACTCACACAGAGTCTGAGGCTTGAACTCTGCATGTTCTGGTCACTGACCCCTGGGAGAACTAACCAAGCTAGATTGAGAACTCCAAAGAGTCATTAAAGTTGGGAAGTTTAAATACCTTTCTAGGGTAACATTGGAACTAAGGATGAGAGGGATAGTTGATACTTTACAGTGATAACAATGGAAAATAAGGAAATAAGGAAAATAAGGAGTCCCAGACAGGAATAACAATGAGGGGCTGATGCTTTACAATAGATACAAAAGGGAAAGATCCAGGCATGGGCTGGGCCACCAGGGTAAAGTCTTTGGCCTAAGGGGAGAAACCACTGAGACAAAAGAGATACTTAACATTTGATGGAATTAGCCATCCCCATTTAAACTCCTTTAAGGTCTATTATTAGTCTGAGACTAGTGAAGTTGAACTTTCCCTCTTGAAAGAACTCTCCTGTGACAAGGTCAAACTTAAGCTAAGTAAACTGGGGTTCATTAAATATTTCTAGGCTATAAGTATGGGGGCTTCTAGATTCCCTCATGGACAGAGGAATCAGGTGGTAGTCATTTTTAAGAGACAGAAATATAAAAAGAAGAAAAAGGGAACAGTAAATTAAACTTTAAAATATCAAAATGCAGGAGAGTTTGTTGAAAAATAATTTGGCAAAGTGGGTGTGAGGAATAGAGAGAGCATGGACTCCTTACAGGGAAGTATATCTGATGGAAGAGATAAGAAGTGATGTGTAGAAACTGAAACTAGTATATAACCTCCACCTCTTCTGATTGGTTGATGAAAAATATTATGCAGATAAGTAGAACTGAAAATTTCTCTACTCTGATTGACTAGGACCAAATAAATATTTAGATAATTGGGCATTCCTGGCCTGTGTTCTCATTAGCTAGCTTCCATGTATAGATTGTAACTAGCCAGTGGTGAACAAGGGAAGGGACCATTTTTCCTCAAAGACCAGAATAAAAGAAAGGCTGTGAGCAGATATTCTTTGTGCTTACTCAATGTAACACTTGTAACACACTGACTGGAGAGCTCCCATTCTCATGAGAATGAAGTAAAAGAGCTGGTACCTAGAAGAGCTTCTACCATACTAGTGGTTGTCCCATTCATTAGGGAGTTAGAGGCTTACACAGGGGAAGCTATGAAAAATTTAATGATAATGATGCTGAGTTTCTTTAATAAAATACAAAGAGGAATGAATAAAGATAATTGAATAGTTGAAGAATAATTGCTATTAGATGGGCAGAATAAAAAGCTTTCGTCTCTTCTACAATGCAAACAATACTTGTGTATATTTTTTGATAAATGCTATATCATCAATGAGAGAAATCACCTGTTCAGATTTATTTTCTATTTAAAATTCATTACAATGAGATAAAAAAGATACTTTTAGCCTTTTCTCCTAAAACACATATATAAACTTGTTATCTAAAATTCTTCTTAGTGATAGCTTTTATTCTAATGGGATTTTACCTGCATTAAAAATGAATTTTGAAGTTATGGTCATGATTGATTTTGTATATTTTTAAAGATAGCATTACTTTATCTCCAACTCAAATTGTTTAAAAAGTCCAACAAAAGACTGAGAATTTCTCAATTTTATTTATCATTTCATTTATCTATTCAAGAGACTTTGGCGAAGGAGGAGGAAATGGAAGAAAAATTCTTATACTATGGCATGCAACTGGGTAGACAATCTATAGAATAGATTGATACACACATAAAGTCATACATGCTACAGATGGACAATAAAACTGTTCTAAAAGTGAAGAGGAAGGTCTTTGGGAATTCTCAAAATTTGATCAAGAATTCAATGAATTCATCACAAATCTGGAATCTTTTCATAATGAGTTTTTCGAAACTAAGTTAAGATGGTCCTCAGATTAGACAAAGCCTCGAAGGTTTTCCAGGTTACAGTCTATTATTGACTTAGCCTCGACATATTCTGGTTTGCTTCCATGTGCCTCCTTGTGTAAAAGCCCATCTTTTAAATAACAATATTTTCCCAGTGGTAGAATATATAACTATAAAGAGTGGAACACAATAATCTCAGAAGAATCAATGATAGGTCATTTAAAAAGCAATGAAATATGATGCTTTTAAGTGAGATGCAGCATATCAATGACAATTTTTGTTCCAGTATGAGTATAAAAGTTATAGTTGAAGATAAATATGACTGAAGAGGATGGGTCAATTGGGCAGCCATAGCAAGGGATAACAATACATGGACAATCTATATGCTATCTATAAAATATTAAAAGAACTAGAAGCTTTCTAACACTTTGGGTAGATTATCTACCCAAAGAGAATTTATGTAAAGACATGAATAAATATGTTAAGTATCATGTTTGGGAAGTTTTGTGCACCAGTGGAAGGAACATCTATATCAGTGAGATAAACTAAAATATTGTTATTATTGTTGTTTTTCCCATCTGCAACACAGTTGTCTCACCTTGGATTTTTCCTAGTCACAGATACCATTATAAGACTAGATGGAAATAAAAGGTTTCATGCAAAATACACATTAAACTAAAAGAACTTTTCGGAAGGTGAGAGCCTTTAGAGGGATGTGGAAGAAAAGTGGTATGCCTATCAGTTGAGAATGCTTGTCCACCTTTGGCCAGATACCTTGAGGTCCAATTTAATTCATTACTAGACATAGAAGCTATGACCTTTCAAATTAAACTTCAAAAAGTGTATTCTCACCTTAGTTACCCTACACTAATTACACTAATCTGTTAAACTACCACAGTTAAGAGAATGAAACATTGATGCAAAAACAGTTTGCATTTTAGTCATATTCTTTTACAGTTATGTTTATATTCATGGTTCAAAAGATGGCAAATGCAAACTTTACAGCAGCCTGACAGTGAGATTCTTTGCCAGTAGCAAAATAGTTCAAGTGAGTTGTAAAATCTGCATGGTCAAATTGAATTCTGAGAAACTTTTGACTGTCTCCTGGAGGCTATGATTAATTTCATTAGGTAAAAAAATGGCACCAAGTTATTCTGTCAGTCATAATGTCTAATTTTATTAAAATGTTACAGAAAATTGTAAGGATATAAAACCAAGTGCACTACGAGTTGTCAAGTATATTAATGGATGACAGTGGGACACAAATCACATATAAACATTTAACTGTATGTAGAAAATTTGAATTCCAGCAGTACTTAAAAATGCATTTAGACCTACCTCAAGTATAGGTCATACATTTATAGTCATGACTCATGAGCAAATTTTTCCAAAGATCCTCTTTCTAGCAAGGTTTTCACAATACAGAAATATAGCCCTTAGTGAACCTAAAAGCATTACAGGGCTGACTGAGGGGAAGCTATGGAGGGACTTTAAATTTAAGAAACAAATCAAATATAATATTATTAATAACATACTTCCTTGTTTTAATTTCCATAGTGTTCATGTGTTCATAGTCAAAATATCTGGGGTCTGAGCATTTGAATATATATACTTGATTTGATTTACTCTATGTATCATAATCCAGCACTCTCAAACTCTACATGTGTTCATGTTACATTTATTCTCATAAAAATATGGCTGAAGATAATTATTAGTACAGTAAAAATAGGAAGCTTCCATTTTTGTATAAACCATAGAATAATAATCTGTTTAATTGATGTATTATATACCTATATGTATACAAAGGTAATTATATACATATATAAATCATACATATGAAACACATTTGATAGAGACATTTCTATAGTACTTTACAAATAATTTTTCTTATAAACAATCATATGAGATAGTGAAAATATCATTTTACATATAAAGAATCTCAGGTTCCAAAAAGGTAAAGTGATTTGCCCAAAGTTGTCACTTGAACTGAGGCAGGCTATGAGTCCAATTCTTATTCCAACATATGTTGTCATGTCTTATAAATTATGAGACTGTAAAAACACCTGAAAAACTATAAAGCAGAACAAAAATATAAAGTATTATTATTATCTTTAAATATCTAAAAGAAAGAAATGTATAGAGTATATTATACAGCATTTTGTTTCAAATTCAGTATTTTCTATCTCCTGGGATCTTGTATTCAATTTAGGAAGATTAGTTGTTTGGATATGTTGAGGATGAGCTATGAGAGAATGTGAGAGATAGGTACAGAAAGTGGGACTGAACAGCAGCTCACATCATCCTGTGACAGGCATGGAAACTAGTAATGCTGGCCCTATTCCATGATCAAACTGCTTTGAAAACTAAATATATCATAAAGGATTTTGTACAAATGGTCTTCTGTAATTTAAAAGCATTTCTTAAAAAAAAAGTACAGAAACATATATTTGCTTCTCAGTATAAAAGTACAGCACTCTGAAGGAAGAAAATGAGATAACGTTGGATTCTTCATGAAGAATAGACCATTCCTTAATGGCAAATCTAGGGAGTAGGGTCAAGTGTTTTAAGATTTCAGTATCTAATAAAGGAATATGTTGTATAGTTAAACTTGCCCTAAAACAAATAACTGTACCCCAAGTCCAGTTATTTTAAATTAAATTATGGTTCTGCCCTGATGAATATCAGGCCATTAAAGTGAGTAGTCCATAATATGTATTTATCCTTATCTTTTGACACCAGAATTAATTCCATTATATCGATGTGAGTGTGAAAGGCAGCATGATGTAGTAGATTGAGAGCTGACTTTGTAGTCAGGAATACATAGACTTGATTCCTCCCTCTGAAACATACGGAATGTGGGATCTTAAGGAATATTACATAACTTCTCAGTGCCCCAGATAATTTCTCAGATTGAAAATTGTGCAACAGATACTGATTTTCATTGCCAACCTGAAAAAATACAGGACTTCCAAAGTAGTTATAATAATGGCCTTTTATTGAGGTAAAAAGATTAATCTGGGAAGCCACAAAGAACCTCTGACCTGGAACTTCCTTTGAATTACAGATTTTGGAGAAGGGGAAGGGCTTATGTCCTGTCACTCACTTAGGAACTACACTGACTAGGAGAGGCTTAGATGCAAGAGTCAAATGCTAGGGTACCAAGGAATATGTTCGCTACAAAAGAAGAAACTAAGAAAACAAAAAAGATATTTAAGAATTGATTATATCTGCCAGTCTGGACTGGGACAAAGTTAAGAGGTTTCTCAAAGACAGACTGACAGGGATAAGGGTTAATTTGGAGTTTCATAAAACCAGGTTGTCAGCATCGAAAGAGAAATGTTCTCATAAGAAATTCCTAGTGTTCTATTAAAAAAAAGTTCTATAAAAAAAAGTATAAATATTTTTAATGTAATGCAAATTTCAAAACAGAGCAACTGTATGGCAGAAATAGTATGCTTTGACTATCCTGGGCTAGGAAGTCAACTTTTGGTCACAATTGATATAGAATATTAAGACTTAACCTTTGGCATCAGTTGCATGAGGAATAAAATATTCAACCTTGAGAGTTGGTGATCCTACAGCTGAGAAGAATTGCCCAATACTTTGCCAGGTGACTTATTTTTCTAGCCTGGAACAAATACTGAGAGAAGGGAAATATGCATATATAAATCACTGATTGTATCACTTCAAAAATATTTTATTGTTAAGTAATTAATTTATGTTGATTTAAAAAAATAATTTATGAGTACTTCACTGGATTCCAATCCCAGATCTGAATCACTGGACTGGTAAACTAGGTCCCAAACAAACTGTGAAAAAAATTAAATGAGAAAACAAAAGCAAAATGAAGTAAGTCAGTTCTACCGTGTAATTATGGGATTTAGGAGAGTCTTTATCAAATTTTCTTTTGGCCATAGCTATTCCTATATGAAAATTCATTAGAAATTCTGTTTTCATGGGCAAACATACATGAAAGTGTAAAATGGCAAGCCAAACTTTAGTTGAAACATATTTGTTTTTCTGTTTTTTTTTAAATATGTATGAGCAACATTTTTCTCCCTAGAACATAGAAACTATGGAAAAATTGAAAGAAAGATGAAGAGATAAAAGACAATTTTGGCCAAAGGGAGATATAGCTAAATATAATCTTGAAAGAGAGGGAATGTTAGAAAGCAGCACCCACTCCTAAACAGTATGAAAAGAAATTAGAAGCTTTTACAGATATATACAAGAACCATCTTAGAGGCTTTTTCTGATAATAGGAGAAAAAACATGAAACACTACATTCCATTTTTAGGGACCTTTCTGCAAAAAACAAAAGAAGTAGGAGATGAAGCACATATCAAACTTTTATAAAGACTGTGAACACAATATGTTGGTTCAAAGCTCTGTAAAATCAAATTGGTTCATAGGAATCTTGGGAGCTAAAAGCCATTGGTACCAGGATCAAAATACATTTTGGCCAAACATATGCTGGGACAATCTTCATCCTCCTAGACATTTGGTTTAAAAATTCTTTAGAAGGCATCATGTGTCATTTTCCATAGCAGATCACTGCCTCTCTGGGTAATCACTCATTTTTGAGTTTGTTGCAGAACTGCTAGGCTGTTATTTAATATGATTGCTTTTTTACAAGGAATGGATATCCATGGTAAAAATGAATCCATGATCTCCACTGCAGCAAAAATCTATTAAATAATTGGAGAGCACAGTGAGTGTCTTTGATGTGAGAGGAAGAAATTCAATAAGCAGTCTCATCAGGCTGTCTAACAAAGCAGAAATCAGGACTGTAGGCAGGAATGGACTGTCATCACAGGTCAAGTAGAGTTTATGGATCTGTATACCTGAGAAAGCAGGGAGAATTTAGCCACAAGAAGCTGGTTGAGTGTTTTAATCACCTTAGGGGATGTCTGTACTTTATTTGGGTTGCTTTCTTATGGACAAAATGGTACAAGAACTTTTAGCTAATGAAATATACCAGAGTTCTAGGAATAAGAGGCACAAATGTTTCTTATCCCTAGGCCAGGGGTTGGAATATACAGGGAAGGAAAGTGGTAGGGCAGGAAAGAATCCTCAGCTAGTTAAGAGCTTATTTAAATTAGTTAAATATTTGTTACATGCCGATTAACAGAATATCAATGATATAAAATTGCAAAAAGTTGGTTGCCACACTCAAGAATCTTATAATATATTATGAGAGATGATAGGTAAATACGTATAATGTGTTAGATGATAAGCACAAACTAAGTGCTCAAAGAATGCAAAGGATCAATTTTAGCTAGAGGGGCCGGGGTGGCATTCGATCTGGGCCTTGAAAGGTAGATAGAAAAAACATTATAGGCAGAGGCAGTGTGGGGAGTAAAGCTGCAGGTCACCAGTTGAAAGCACCATGTGTTTTGCGGTGCTTGGGGAGAGAGAAAGCTATCCAGTACTGTGGATAGTGATGAAGATAAATGAAGGGTAACAGTGGAAGTGTATGTAGGGGGAGAACTGGGAGGTAGGCTGCAGCCAGAATTGGGAGGGCTTGGAATTCCAGGCTACAGATTTTGAACTTTATTCTCCCTTGGAAGCTTTTAAGCAGAAGATTAAGGAGATCAAAGCTGAGCATTAGCCCAATTAATCTGGTAACCCTGTGTGTCAGATGGAGACAGCCCAGAGGGAGAAAGTCAAAGTGAAGAAGCTATTGAAATGGCCCAGGTGTGAGGTGATAAGAGCCTTAACTCCGGCTGAGGCAGTGAGAATGAAAAGAAGGGTTAGATGAGACTGACAGCCAAGAAGCAGGGATTCCAGGCCCTTCTTGGTCACAAATTTAATGTATGACCTTTCTGAAGTCCCTTGACCTTAAAGACCTCCATTTCTTTATTTATAGAATGAACTGGGTGATCTCTAAGGTTATTCCAAATTTTAAAATTCCATGATTTGTGTTTTGATTCTTCACCTACTTAAGCATTTTTTAAAATAGAAAAATGCTAACAAAGTTGGGCTAGAGTTCTTAGGAAGGGATTATATTAAGCTTAAGTTTATATGGACTTTAAGTTTTAAAAAAACTCTATTACTCTTTTTTTAAAACATTTATTAATATTTATTTTTTAGAAAAGTTAACATGGTTAATTAATTCATGCTCTTTCCCTTTCACCCCCAACCTCCCCCCACCCCCATGGCTAATGCGTATTTCCACTGGTTTTAACATGTGTCATTGAGCAAGACCTATTTCCAAAATGTTGATAGTTGCATTGGTGTGGTAATTTCAAGTCTACATCCCCAATCATGTCCGCCTCAACTCATGTGTTCAAGCAGTTGTTTTTCTTCTGTTTCCACTCCTGTAGTTCTTCCTTTGAATGTAGGTAGCATTCTTTTCCACAAATCCCTCAGAATTGTCCTGGGTCATTGCATTGCTGCTAGTACAGAAGTCCATTACATTCTATTTACCAGTGTATTGGTCTCTGTGTATAATGTTCTTCTGGCTCTGCTCCTTTCGCTCTGCATCAATTCCTGGAGGTATTTCCAGGTCACATGGAATTCCTCCAGTTTATTATTCCTTTTAGCTCAATAGTATTCCATCACCAGCATATACCACAATTTGTTCAGCCATTCCCCAATAGAAGGGCATCACCTCATTTTCCAGTTTTTTGCCACCACAAAAAGCACAGCTATAAATATTTTCCTACAAGTCTGTTTATCTATGACCTCTTTGGGGTACAAACCCAACAATGGTATGGCTGGATCAAAGGGCAGGCATTCTTTTATAGCCCTTTGAGCATAGTTCCAAATTGCCAGCCAGAACGGTTGGATCAATTCACAGCTCCACCAGCAATGCATTAATGTCCCAGTTTTGCCACATCCACTCCAGCATTCATTACTCTCCCCTTCTTTCATTTTAGCCAATCTGCTGAGTGTGAGGTGATACCTCAGAGTTTTGATTTGCATTTCTCTAATTATTAGAGTTGTAGAACACTATCTCATGTGCTTATTGATAGTTTTGATTTCTTTACCTGAAAATTGCCTATTCATGTCTCTTGCCTATTTATCAATTGGGGAATGGCTTGATTTTTTATACAATTGGTTTAACTCCTTGTATATTTGAGTAATTAGACCCCTGTCAGAGTTTTTTGTTATAAAGATTTTTTCCCAATTTGTTGTTCCCCTTCTGATTCTGGCTACATTGTTTTTGTTTGTACAAAAGCTTTTTAGTTTCATATAATCAAAACCATTTAATTTACATTTTGTAATTTTCTCTAACTCTTGCTTGGTTTTAAAATCTTTCCTTTCCCAGAGATCTGACAAGTATACTATTCTGTGTTCACTTAACTTATTTAGAGTTTCCCTCTTTATATTCAAGTCATTCACCCATTCTGAATTTATCTTGGTGTAGGGTGTGAGATGTTGATCTAAACCTATTCTCTTCCATATTGTTTTCCAAATTTCCCAGCAGTTTTTGTCAAATAGTGGATTTTTGTCCCAAAAGTTGAACTCTTTGGGTTTATCATACCCTGTCTTGCTGACATCACTTACCAACCAAGTCTATTCCACTGATCCTCCCTTCTGTCTCTTAGCCAGTACCATACCATTTTGATGACTGCTGCTTTATAGTATAGTTTAATATCTGGTACTGCTAGGCCCCCTTCCTTCACATTTTTTTTTCATTATTTCCCTTGATATTCTTGACTTTTTGTTATTCCAGATGAACTTTGTTATAGTTTTTCCTAATTCGGTAAAGAAGTTTTTTGGCAGTGTGATAGGTTTTGCACTAAATAGGTAAATTAATTTGGGTAAATGGCCATTTTTATTATGTTAGCTCATCTTACCCATGAGCAATCAATGTTTTTCCAATTGTTTAGATCTAGTTTTAATTGTTTGGAAAGTGTTTTGCAGTTCTTTTCCTATAATTCTTGTGTTTGTTTTGGTAGATAGATGCCTAAGTATTTTATATTGTCTAGGGTGATTTTAAATGGTGTTTCTCTTTCTACCACTTGTTGCTGTGATGTGTTGGAAATATATAGAAATGCTGATGATTTATGTGCATTTATTTTGTATCTTGCAACTTTGCTAAAGTTGTTGATTATTTCTACCAGCTTCTTGGGTGATTCTCTAGGATTTTTTAAGTAGACCATCATATCTTCTGCAAAGAGTGATAGCTTAGTCTCCTCTTTTCCAATTTTGATACCTTCAATTTCTTTTTCTTCTCTAATTGCTACTGCTAATGTTTCTAGTACAATGTTAAATAATAGAGGAGATAATGGGCATCCTTGTTTCACTCCTGATCTTATTGGGAAGGCTTCTAATTTACCCCCTTTGCATATGATGCTTGTTGATGGTTTTAGATATATGCTGTTTATTATTTTTAGGAAAGGTCCTTCTATTCCTATAATTTCAAGGGTTTTCAATAGGAATGGATGCTGTATTTTGTCAAAGGCTTTTTCAGCATCTATTGAGTTAATCATGTGATTTTTGTTTGTTAGATTGTTGATATGGTCAATTATGTAGATGGTTTTCCTAATGTTGAACCATCCTTGCATTCCTGGTATAAATCCCACCTGATCATGGTGGATGATCCTCTTGATCACTTGCTGGAGTCTCTTTGCTAATATTCTATTTAAAATTTTTGCAGCTATGTTCATTAGGGAGATTGGGCTATAGTTTTCCTTCTCTGTTTTTGATCTCCCTGGCTTTGGAATCAGTACCATATTTGTGTCATAAAAGGAATTTGGTAGGACTCCTTTGCTTATTATATCAAATAATTTGTATAGTATTGGGATTAGTTGCTCTTTGAATGTCTGATAGAATTCACTTGTGAATCCTTCAGGCCCTAGAGATTTTTTCTTAGGGAGTTCTTTGATGGCTTGTTCAATTTCTCTTTCTGATATGGGATTATTTAGGTATTCTATTTCTTCTGCTGTTAATCAAGGCAATTTATATTTTTGTAAATATTCATCCATATCTCCTAAATTGTTATATTTGTTGCCATATAATTGGGCAAAATAGTTTTTAATGATTGCCTTAATTTCCTCTTCATTAAAGGTGAATTTTTGATACTGTCAATTTGGTTTTCTTCTTTCCTTTTTTTTTATTAGATCGACCAGTACTTTGTCAATTTTATCTGTTTTTTCAAAATACCAGCTTCTATTCTTATTTATTAATTCAACATTTTTTTTACTTTCGATTTTATTAATTTCTCCCTTGATTTTTAGTATTTCTAATTTAGTTTTCATCTGGGGATTTTTAATTTGCTCGCTTTCTAGTTTTTTGAGTTGCATGCCCAATTCATTAATCTCTGCCCTCCCTAATTTTTCAGTATATGCACTCAAGGATATAAATTTCCCCCTGAGTACTGCCTTGGCTGCATCCCACAGAGTTTGGTAGGATGTCTTATCATTGTCATTGTCATTCTCTTCAATGAAATTGTTGATTTCTTCTTTGACTAATTGGTTTTGGAGAATCATATTATTTAATTTCCAATTAGTTTTTGATTTTCCTGTCCAGGTCCCCTTACTAATTATTATTTTTATTTCATTATGGTCTGAGAAGGTTACATTTATTATTTCTGCTCTTTTGCATTTGTTTGCAATGTTTCTATGTCCTATTACATGGTCAATCTTTGTAAATATACCATTTGCAGCTGAAAAGAAGGTGTATTCCTTTTTGTTCCTATTTATTTTTCTCCACATATCTATTAAATCTAATTTTTCTAGGATTTCATTTATCTCTCTTACCTCTTTCTTATTTATTTTTTGGTTTGATTTTTCTAGATCTGAAAGAGGAATATTTAGATCTCCTACTAGTATGGTTTTACTCTCTATTTCCTTCTTGAGATCTGCCAGTTTTTCCTTTATGAATCTGGTTGCTATGCCATTTGGTGCATACATATTGAGCAATGTCATTTCCTCATTGTCTATACTGCCTTTAATCAGGATATAATGACCTTCCCTGTCTTTTTTAATCATATCTATTTTTACTTTGACTCTACTACTCTTTGATGAAGATACTATAAAATATTAGCAGTCCCATATTACAGATGAAGAAATTATTGTATAAGGAGGTTATGTGACTTATCTAAGGTCAGATAGTAAGTATGAGTCAGGTCTCCTTACTTCCCTGAGGCTCCTTTTCAAAAAAAGGCATCATGGAAATTGGAAAGAGTTCTGAATTTGAGTTCAAGTAGTAACAAGCATTCAAGCCCTGACAAATATTTCCTAGCTTTATGATTCTGGATAAGTCACTTACTGTCTCTGTGCCTGGATTCCCTTATCTGTAAAATGGTGGCATTTAAGATTTCTCCACGTTCTAAATCAATAATTCTAAATTTTCCCCCCTATCTCATTTTGCCCTTTAAGAAACAACACCAAGATCCTGATATGTATGGAAGTTTAAGGATTGTAGAGCATTATATTACAATAGCCTGGAATATATCATCATCATCATCATCATCATTATCATTATTATTAATCCCATTATACAGATGACATCTCAAGAAGTTGAGTAACTTATTTGGAAATATGCAGAAAAATATTAAAATCATATTTCATGCCTATATTTATATGTGTCTAAAGCATTTCCCACTTTCCTCACAGTGGAAATGTCAGTAGTTCCGAATTATAGATGAGAAAATCTAAGCTTAGAGAGATGTGGCCAAGGTCACACAGCTATTAAGTATCAGAGGTGTGATTTGTTTGAGCCCAGTGTAAGGGTGAAAAAGGGGTTTTATGGGTTCAACATATTAAAAGTGGTCGCCAGAGGATTGAACTATTATCAGTCCTCAATTAAGAATAATCTCATGTCAAAATTGACTTTTATGGAAATTTATTTATATGAGAGAAGAGAGAGAGAGGAAGAAAATAGGAATCTATCTCACTAATTAATCCAGGTAGTTCTTAACCCTCAGCCTAGGGTTAAAGGGCCTGAGGCCCGGAGATGAATGAAGCAAACTTCATTCACAGAGTCTATAAAAGGAAGTTCCTTAATAGAAGTTCAGGAAGATTCAGTCTTTAAACTCACCACGTGGAACAGTCTCAGTCCCAAACCAGCAAAGCTCCCTCAGGTCCCCTTCACCAAACCAGATGCAGCCTCACTCACTCAACTCCCTCTTTTAAAGGGGTCACATATGGGTCACTTCCAGTACCTTCCCCTAGCCTGCATGTCCAATCACATAGAAAGCATAGGGGGTGGTCCACTGATTCTGATTCATTACTCTAGCACATGTGGGTTAGGACCTCCCAGAATTGGAAGGTGCTCTCAACTTTGGTGATTAAATCTGGTGGTCCACATTGCTTATACATTTATTGTTTTGGGGTTTTTTTTTGCTATTATTATTTTAAAATGTGTTCTGGCAGTAGTGTGACAGTCAATTTAGCTGATTATCCCAAAATATTTGTAAAGACAAATGGAAAAAATACAACAATTAGGTGTGAAAGGGAATAGATTTGCCAGCATTTCTATAGAAATTTAATCTCATCATCAGTGACAGTAAAGCCATTTCATTTAGAGCAACACTTCCACATTCAGAGTGGGAGTTCATATAGGGAGAGTTTTGTTCATTTCTAGGAATCAGGACATTGGTAAACAGAATGGTAAAGGGCCTTAAACTCAAACCATGATAAAGGTTGAAGAAAATGGAAATTTTTAACTTGGAGAAGAAAAGATGTAAGGAGGACATGACAACTTAAAATGATAAACTATAATAAATATACAAAATAGCATATATACTTGCATAGAATGCAAATATATTTGTATATAATACCCCCAAAATACAAAAATACAATTTTAAAAATAATCCATGCAGAAGGTGACATAAGTTTAAAAGTATTTGGGTAGCCTTTTTTCAAGGTCTAATAATGACTGTAAGATTTTTTTAAAAAAGAAAATGTTATTGACAGTATTATTTTTTTAAATTTATTTTTAAACCCTTAACTTCTGTGTATTGGTTCATAGGTGGAAGAGTGGTAAGGGTGGGCAATGGGGGTCAAGTGACTTGCCCAGGGTCACACAGCTGGGAAGTGTCTGAGGCCGGATTTGAACCTAAGACCTCCTGTCTCTAGGGCTGACTCTCAATCCACTGAGCTACCCAGCTGCCTCCTATTGACAGTATTATTAACAAAAAAAGAAGGAAAAGAAAAGAAAGACATTAACAGCTACCAACTAGTGTGTCCCCTTTCTATATCTATGAAAATCTTTAGAAGAATGTTATTCAAGTATCTGAAGGACTATCACTAGGAAGAAAGACTAATCTTGTTCTATTGGATCCCTAGACAAATTAGAAGTAAAAAGTGAAAGATTCAAAAGGACAGAGTTTGATTTAATTTAAGGAAAAGCCTTCAAATTACCATAGTAATTTAAAAAAAAAGACTGCCTCAGGAGATAATTGGTTTCCCCTCACTAGAATTTTTCAAGCAAAAGCTGGATGAACCAATGGAAAACACACTTGAGGGGGTGGAGTACAGTGTAACACTTCTGTGATCCCATTTAGTGGAAATAATGTAACGATAGAAAATCAGCAAGAGCAATAGAACTTGAAAAAAAAAAGTTTTTAAAAAGACCATGCTTAATGCAACATGTTTAAAAGGTTCTTGGGAATCAATTTTTAAGCTCTCACAAAGTAATAAGTTTCAAATAGAAATTAATAAAATGTTAAAGATAGCATAATTAATGTTAAACAAGAAAAAATACAACCAGTGTTTTGACTTTCTTGAATTTATGAAAATCTTTATTGGGATGGTCTATATTAATGGCAATGATGTCTTTGATGAAAGCATGGAAAGATAACTAAAATTTTGCAATTCATTCTCTAAAAAAGACTACTTTTTCATAGGCACATTACTGAAATTGAATGAGATTTGTATGGAATATGAGATCATATGGTGTTTACTATATGATGGTTAAAAAGAAACATTTGACTCAGGCAGGTGTTTTTAACCTATGGTCCATGAACTTGATTTTCAAATATTCTGAGAAGTGCATTAAATGTTAGTGGAAGTTCTGAGAAGGGGTGCATTGGCTTCATTAGTCTATGAAAGAGTTCTATGACATAAGTGAGGATAAGAACCCCTAAAGTAAAACAGCCTTTATCCTTAAAAGTTATCTTCTAACAAGACAAGGGTTAGTTAGGAGTTGGAGTAGGGAGAAAGGAACACCACAACTTCTGAAAATAGTCAATGATCAACCAATCTAGCAGGACCAGAGCCTGGGGAGAAAGTAGCACAGCCCTCCTATACATGTCTGATATTTGGAGAAAAGGTTTTCTTACTATTGTCTGTACATTGACATTTGAGTTTTGCTAAAGAACTGAATATTATTGCATGGTTAAGGAGAAGCACACTTTTGGGGACTTGTGAGCTTACATTTAGAAGAATAGCGATTATCCCAAGAACCCTGGGACAGCCATTGATTTAGGACTTAAACTGCCAGTGAAAGCATGAGCTGGACAAGTGAGCCCGGAGGGTCTGTTGTAAAAATAATGCCAAGATTATGGACAATTCACTGTGCCTTGGATATGAAATACAGATAGAGAATAAGACAAAAAATGACTACAGAACTGAAATAAAGCAATGTGGACTAAGAGGCATTTAAGAAATTGTATAGCATGTGTAATGTTGTCAGGGTGCTCCATCTTACAAAAGTCCACTTTAAAAAATACTGATATTCTTTCAGGTATGCTTTATGGTTGTGATCATGAAATATCATTCATGATTTAGGAGGTTAAAAATTATAGGTAACTCAATTGAATACAGAGGCTATATAATATTGCTGATCTTAGGATCATAAATTAATATTGGAAGGGACATTGGAGGTCATCTAGTCCAATACCATGAGGAAACTATAATCTAGAGCTATTAAATGACTTACCTGAAGTTGCAGATATAATATATCAACAAGGATGGGGAGAACTGGACAAGAATGTAGGCCATTGATGTAGTGAGAGATAGTGAGAGATAGAAAGCCAGAGTGTTCCATTGGTATTCACAAAATATAAAACCGAAAGGAAGACTTTCATTGTTACTTTCATCCTCTATAGAGGATATTAACAAGAATTACATAGTACTAAAAGGTTTAAAGGGGTGTTAGCTGAGTCTGACTCAGGTTAGTATCCTGGTAGTTTATGTTCAATAATTCAAACAAAATGAGGTACCCATAGATCACTGAAAAATTGACAAAGGCAAGTAGGTATACAATGGATAGGTTGCCAAGCGTGGAGTCAGTAAGACCTGAGACAGCCTTAGAGATACTTAACAGTTTTACAACCATTGGCAAGTAACTTAACCTTATTTGCCTCAGTATCTTCAACTCTAAAATGAGCTGGAGAAGGAAATGGAAAATCACTCCAGTATCTTTATCAAGAAAATCCCAAATGAAAATTTTTATATTATGTATCTCTCAGAAAGGTCTTCTCAAATATATAGAGAACTAAACCAAATTTATAGGAATACAAGTCATTACCCAATTAATAGAAGGTCAAAGGATATGAACAGATAGTTCTCAGATGAAAATATGAAAACTTTCTTTAATCATATGAAAAAATGCTCCAAATCACTATTGATTAGAAAAATGCAAATCAAATAACTCTGTGATAATACCTCATACCTATCAGATTAGTTAATACGACCAAAAAGGAAAATGGCAAAAGTTGGAAGAGATATAGAAAATTGAGACACTAATTTTCTGTTGGTAAAGTTGTGAACTGATACAACCATTCTGGAGGGCAATTTGGAACCATATCCAATGGACCTTAGAACTGTGATCCATAGAACTTTATTCCACTAGGTATATATTTTAAAGGGTTCAAAAAAGGAGAAAGGATCTAAATACAAAAATATAAGAGCTTTTTTCCTCTTTCTTATTTACCTTTTTATTGTTCTCTTGAATTTTGTATTTGGACATCAAATTTTCTGTTTAATTCTTGTCTTCAGGAATGCTTGTAAATCTTCTATTTTATTAAATGGCCATACTTTCCCTTGAAAGAATATAATCAGTTTTGATGGGTAGGTGATTTTTGGTTGTAGACCCAGTACTCTTGCCTTCAGTAATAATATATTCCAAGCCTTGTGGTACTTTCAGTATAGAGGTTGCCAGATCCTGTGTAATACTGACTAGGGCTCCTTGATATCTGAATTTTTTTTTTCTGGCCACTTGCAGTATTTTCTCCTTGACTTGGAAGCTCTTGAACTTGGCTATAACATTCCTGGGAGTGTTGTCATTTTAGGACTTAATGTAGGGTGTGACCTGTGGATTCTTTCAACATCTATTTTGTCCTCTTATTCAAGAATATCAGGACAGTTTTCTTGGATAATTTCTTGTAATATGATGTCTAGGCTTTTTTTTTCTTGGTCATGGCTTATAGGTAGTCCAATAATTCTCAAATTTTCTCTCCTGGATTTGTTTTCCAGGTCACTTGTTTTTTTCAATTAGAAATTTCATGTTTTCTGCTATTTTTTCATTCTTTTGATTTTGTTTTATTATTTCTTGATGTCTTGTGAAAACATTAGCTTCTACTTGACCAATTCTAGTCTTTAAAGACATTTTCATTCATGATCTTTTGATTCTTCTTTTCAATTTAGTCTATACTGCTTTTCATGGCACTCTTTTCACCATTGGACTTCTTTAACTGTTCTTCCAAAAGTCAATTCTGGTTTTTAATCTGCTTATTAATTCTTTTAATTTCTGTGTCTCTCTTTCCATTTGGCCAATTTTGTCTTTTAATCTGTTATTTTCTTTTTGCATTACTTTCATTTCTTTTCCCCACTTTTCTTCCCATTTTTCTTCTGTATGTCTTACTTGGTTCTTGAACTCCTTTTTAGTTCCTCCAGAGCTTGCAACCACTTTCCATTTTTTGGAGAGTTTGCATGTGTTTGTTTGTTTTTTACCCTCTCCTGTTGCCTCTGTTTTTCACTCTTTTTCTCTGTAGAAATTTTCTAGGGTCAAGAGCTTTTTTTGCTGTTATTTACTCATTTTACTCCTTGAAGACTGGGAGTCCTGCATGTTGCTGGTCATTTCTATCTTAGCTTCTGTCTTGCAGGGGTTTGCCTTGGGGCTATCTTCCCTTCCCTGTCAGAGACCTGAGTGAGCCTGGTACTATAGAGCTCTGACCCTCACCTCCAGAGCCTAGAATTTCTAGGGGTAGGTCTTATAGGAATTGGATTATAGAAAGCTAAATTTTACTAGAGTTAAGTTTAAGAATATTGGATGCTGTCCCCAGAGTTACTAGCTGAATCCTGAAATGGTTCTTGGAATGTACAGGGAGCTGGAGGAAGGTTCTTGAGTAAGCAACTGTCACTTCCTGTCCTGAGCTGGGAGAGAAAGGCTGCAGCTCTTTTCTGAGGGTTTCTTACCTCAATCTTTTATGGAAGAAGAGAAACCTTTAAACTTCATTTGGAGGTTTCTTTTTCACTGGAAAGAACATCTTGCCAAAGATCTACCTATACCTGCTCTTTTACCAACACTGCCTGAGAGAAGGTTGACCTGAACATCCTGTTGGTGGGGCTCTGAGGTTTCCACCTCAGAGCCATTCATTTGGAGACAATTTCTGAGATAAATAACTAAACCATCAACTGAGAATTGTAGTCAGATAGATTAGAAAGGTTTTGGTGGGAAATTAGCTAGAGCCATGGAGAAATAGAGTAACTGAAAGACCTGAAGGCTCCACCATGAGATGGATGTAGATTGAAGGGTTGGAGTATTAGGACATAGAACTAGGGCATCATTGTGTTTTAATCCTTATATTCTACCCTTGGTTTCTCAAGAAACACAGATACTTTTTATACAAATCAATCTCTAAGAGTGGCCCAGTGAAGGAAAGTTCACTTTGCCTTCCCTTCACAATAGGGAACTGAGATACTTACAGACAGCCAATTAAGTTTGGCTAATTGACTAACCCAATTTCCTATTGTGGACATCACCATCTATCCACATTATTTCTTCAGTCTGCGTTGTTGTTGTTGTTCTTTCCTTTTTTGCAGATGTAGCAGGCTTTGACTATTGTTTGCCCTGAGGCAATCTTCTGCCACTGCTGCTGCTGTTGTTTTTGCTGTTGCTGTTGCTGCTGCTGCTATTGCTGCTACTGTTGCCGTTGTTGTTGCTGCTGTTGCCACTGCAGCTGCTACTGCCTGCTGCTGCCTGCTGCCACATGAGAGGAGTGCTCTGGAGCTCTGAACCTCACCTCCAGGACCTGGGATTTCCAGGGGTAGTTATGCTGTAGCAGGTAGTGGTTTTGGCCTAAGGCTATTTCCCCTGACCCTGCTGCTACCACTGCCCCTGTGCTGTCACCTCAACTGCTGTCAGTGAGTCCAGTGCTATTACGCTTTGGATCTCATTGCCAGGGCTCACTGCCAGGGCTTAGAGCCTCCAGGGTTAAGTGCATTGTGCTTTTTCTTTGGTGTCAACAGTTCCCTAGAATTTGGAGGTTGCCCTGGTCCTGGCTCTACCTCTGGCACAGTAGGTGGGGGTAGGGAGAGTTGGTCAGCTTATGCTTTTCTTTGTACTATTTTGCCCCCTTATAATGTGGAAATCCCCTCTCACTGCCTACCTTTCACAGTGTATCCGGTGGAAGAGCAGGGTCTGAATGTAGATCAAAGCATGCCATTTTTCACTTTATTTCCTTCCTGAGTTTTGTTTTTTTTTGTATGTATGTCTTCTTTTGTAACATGATGAATAAAGAAATAAGTATTACCTGATAAGCCATTGGTAACCTATATCAGATTATTAATCATCTTGGAGAAGAAGGGAAGGAATAGGGAGAGGGGTAATATGCCAGAAAACATGTTAAAAATGTTTTTTGCATGTAATTGACAATAAAATAAAAAAAATATTCTGAGGAGTGAGTAGGAGAGGGAAGATAAGGAAAGCTCTTTAAAAAAAAGAAGGAAAGAACACAGCAAACAGTGGAATAAAGTTAGATACCACTGAACAACAACAACAAAAACTGGAGAGGGATAGCAATTGAGGTCATTTTCATTTGATTCAGCTGAATGAACCTCTCTTGACTAAGCCATTGTTTTCTAACATTCAGGGTTTAGGAAGAGCCTTTTGATCTCTTAAGGTTGTTTTATACTCAGAGTAGATAGAGTTCTAGGCCTAGAGTCAGGAAGACTCAATTTCTTCAGTTCAAATTTGGCTTCAGCTTTACTATGTGACCTTGGGCAAGTCATTTAGTCCTGTTTACCTTAGTTTCTTCATATGTAAAATGAACTAGAGAAGGAAATAGCAAATTGCTTCAGTATCTGTGCCAAGCAAACTCCAAATGTCACAAAGAATCAGGAAGGACTCAGCAACAACAACCACTACTAGGAAGTAAAGGCAACAGCCTAAGGCTATATAGTCCTTTGAGCCAACCCAGATCTCAAGGTTGGACTTACTAACTTTTTAAGAAAAAAGTACCCTAACTTGCATGGCTAAACCATTCCATTTGGGGAATCCTATTTTGGGACCATGGTGTCACCATTAGTGAGAGCCAACAACTTCTAACTAGCCCTATGCCAGTAATCATGATTCACCCTGGCCACCTTCCTGACATATTGTCATGTACCTGCCTCTGCCTATATCCTAACTTCCATTTATGTTTTGCTTATCAAGTCATCAAGATAGCAATATTGCCAATGTTTCTGGAAAGAACATGTCAATCAACAATCTCATGGTCTTCGTCAATACCCTTATGACTTCCCTGACCCAAACTCTTCTCTAGCCACTACTCTTCTATGGATGAAATCTCTTCCAAATAGAATATAAACTCTTTGATGAGATGTATTACCTCTCTTTTGAAACTGTACTTTTATTTCTAAGCATAGTTTTTAACAAAAAATAACTGCTCAATAAATGCTTTTTCATTCATTCACCAACCCATTCATTCACCAAACCGTTCCTTGGTAAACAAATAAGGTATGAATTAGGAAAAATCAATTTACAGTAAAAATAGAATTTCCAGAGAATTAGAATTCATCTGATAGAAGCCAGTCTTCATATTTCTTCCATACTAGAAGTGTTGCAACCACCACAATTTGATTCATTATTGCTTAGCATAGGAGCTCATAGCTATAAGTACTTTTATACTGTCCTTTCTTTCTGTTCTTTTCTTTGTGATTTTCAGAATTAGTAACATTTCATTTCAGACAGCATGTCAATTAATTTGCTCAGGAACATACTTTAGATTTTATTTTATGAGATCTTGAGTTCCAAACAGAATCACAGAGGTAGTTTCTCCAAAAGATTATATTTAATTATTCTCTGGGATATTTCACTGATGCATTTTTTTTGTGGAGAAAACTCTAAAAATTTACCAAACATTCAGCCAGATGGATGCTCTCAGGACGTTAAGCCATTCCTGAGTTTTTTGTTATCTACCTCTGGAAGCAACATTAATATTTTTCAGATTATGAGAGTACCACTGAGAAAATGACCACTTTACTCTACTAAATGGAACCTTAGTGACTTGAAAAAGTCAAGACACCTTCCACTGGCAAATTTAGTCTTGTTAGCTCATATTTAGTTCATTTGGTCACTTTGTGTACTATGAAATGATGATGTGCAATAGACCAAATTAAACACTGCCACAAATACACAAGTGCAAATCATTCAGCAGGAGAAACAGAGACCAAAGGAAATGTTTATATCACAGCCTTCATGGGGATATGGAGATGGAGAGAAAGCATCCTCATGTCAAATCTCAATATTATTCAATAATTCAATATTTTTGCTATTATAAAAATAGACTACTGTCAAAGAAAATTCAAAACTACTATCTCAGGTCTTCTATTTTTCTTTGTGGTCAAGATGCAAGTCAGTTTTCTTTCACTGAGATACAGTTCATAACAAGATTGAGTACTTTGGTTGATAATCCCAATTAATTTCTAAGTAAATTATTTTATAGATTAACCATGGCAAGGGCTCAGGCAAGAACTTCAAATAAATATACATATATACGTATATATGTATATATATATATATATATTATGTACACACATATGTACATATCTTCCTCTGATCTGGTTCTTCAAAAAAGTGACTCCAATATTTTATTGGTGATACTGTATGGTCTGTGTATATTAACCACAATCTTGTTTAAATGTAAGTTTAAAAATGCATTCTAGAATAAAATGTGAATTTTTTAAACATTTATTAATATTTATTTTTTAGAAAAGTTAACATGGTTACATAATTCATGCTCTTTCCCCTTCACCCCCCGATTTCGCCCCCCCCATGGCTTATGCGTATTTCCACTGGTTTTAACATGTGTCATTGATCAAAACCTATTTCCAAATTGTTGATAGTTTGCATTGGTGTGGTAGTTTCGAGTCTACATCCCCAATCATGTCCGCTTCAACCCATGTGTTCAAACAGTTGTTTTTCTTCTGTTTCCACTCCTGTAGTTCTTCCTCTGAATGTGGGTAGCGTTCTTTTCCATAAGTCCCTCAGAGTTATCCTGGGTCCTTGCATTGCTGTTAGTACAGAAGTCCATTACATTCTATTTTACCACAGTGTATTAGTCTCTGTGTACAATGTTCTTCTGGCTCTGCTCCTTTTGCTCTGAATCAGTTCCTGGAGGTCATTCCAGTTCACATGGAATTCCTACAGTTTATTATTCCTTTTAGCACAATAGTATTCCATCACCAGCATATACCACAATTTGTTCAGCCATTCCACAATTGAAGGACATACCCTTATTTTCCAGTTTTTTGCCACCACAAAAAGCACAGCTATAAATATTTTCATACAAGTCTGTTTATCTATGATCTCTTTGGGGTACAAACCCAGCAATGGTATGGCTGGATCAAAGGGCAGGCAGTCTTTTATAGCCCTTTGAGCATGATTCCAAATTGCCAGCCAGAATGGCTGGATTAGTTCACAGCTCCACCAGCAATGCATTAATGTCCCAATTTTGCCACATCCCCTCCAACATTCATTACTCTCCCCTTCTTTCATTTTAGCCAATCTGCTAGGTGTGAGGTGATACCTCAGAGTTGTTTTGATTTGCATTTCTCTAATTATTAGAGATTTAGAACACTTTCTCATGTGCTTATTGATAGTTTTGATTTCTTTATCTGAAAATTGCCTATTCATGTCTCTTGCCCATTTATCAATTGGGGAATGGCTTGATTTTTTATACAATTGGTTAAACTCTTTGTATATTTGAGTAATTAGACCCCTGTCAGAGTTTTTTGTTATAAAGATTTTTTCCCAATTTGTTGTTTCCCTTCTGTAAAATGTGATTTTTTTTAAGGAGGATCATCTACTATTTAGAATTATCTGTGGCATGGTATCTTTTATTGGACTAAATAATCAAACCCAGACTACATTTTGAATTCTAGAGCTTTAATATTGAGCAATAGTAATATAAATTATATCTATGTTAATAAATAGGATCAAAATAGAATTCAAATCCATCAAAGGTGGTATAAATTATGTCTCAGACTGTTTTAGGAACAATTTGAAGGTGATTATTTCCTCCTCTGCAGTATGAACAATATTATCAATAAAAAGGTATAGTAAAAAATAATATGGGTCTGCTAATACGAACCATATACATATGCTACCGGAATAGCTGTGATATCAAGAGAAAATAAGAATGCTGGGAAGGATACCTAAGGCAAATTCATAAACCAAGATCATGATTCCACTGGATAGCAAAAAAAAGCATTATGAAGAAGAAATGAATATAACAAATTCTCTTCAAAGTAAAGGTTTAAGGTTTTTAGTTTGGGTTTGAACTGATTCACGTTGTCATACTGCATGTTGGTTTAAAATAACACAATTAGAAAAGAAGAAAATAATGGTGATAGGCTACAGTGGAAATAACAGAATCTCAGAACTGGAAAAGACTCTAAAGGTTATGTCATTTAGTCCAACCTGCACCCCTGAATCAGAAGTTCCTCAGCAAACTCCCCAATAAATAGCTTCCACTTACAGACCTCTAAGGCTTTTCCAAATGCAGCTCAGAATTACAAAGGTGGCAAAGTAAGAATTGCTCTAAGCTTGCCAATTATCCTTCAGATAACAACAAAGTGAAAACACCTCAGAATGAATCCTGGAGTGGCAGAACCAACAGAAGGTAGGTTAAGGCCCTCTTGAGCCCAGAACAGCATGGAGGGAAAGCAAAGAGGGCCCAGCTTGCTGGCAAAGAAGTGTATGTTATCCAGCACAAGCTGCAGAGGAAAGAGCACAGTCAGGCTTGGTCCAGCCTCAGCAGAGGGAGAATCAAAGAGATTCAGGACAGGAGGCAGTGGGAGGAATATGGTCCAGCACAGTCCAGCTTTCACAGAGACTGGGTGCAACCCTGCACTGGCAGCTCTAGGAGGAACTCAACCCCAAAAGGTCTAGTCTAGGGGAGAAAGAACAGAAAACTCAACGTGATCTAGCGCAAAAGGCATCTGAACAAAACAGCTGCAAACCTCCCAATAGCAGGCAAATCAGGCTCCCTCTGCTTAGTGCTCAATTTGGGACAGAGAGAGCCAAGTCAATTCCAGGCATTGGAAAAGATCACAGGACAAGCTCAGGACAGTGTTCTCTCCACCCAGCAATAGAGCTAAGCTTCAGCAAATAGGCAAAGTCAGGAAAAAAGTCTCCCAAATGATTAAAAGACGAAAAGAAAAAGCCAAAAGGTAGTTCAATCAACTTTGGGGGAAGGTCAGTTGTTAGGGAATTTCTTCTAACTGTTGTGAGGAAAATTAGATTAGGTATTGATTATGTATTGATTAGGATGTACCTAGCAGGAAGGAGCTGGAGCTGGGAATTCCAGGTTGGAATGAAGGAGGAGGAAGTCTGTCTGTGCCCTGAGTGTGGACTCCATTAGTGGTGGGCAAAACTGTTGTCAGCCTGGGAGACCTCAGAGCAAAGGACATCCTGCTTCCTGATTTCCCCTGGGATCCTGTGTGGTGTGGCATCTAGCAAAAGGACAAGATCTACAGAGCCAAGAGAAGAGGTCAAGTTTGAGAACTGGAGGACAGTGCTTCAAGAAAAACCCTCTCTACTTGGTTCCTGAGACAACTTTAGCTCCTGGCATCCAGAGATCATCAGTGGATTGCAGTGAGAATCCCAAAGCCACAAAGTCCTAGCTGTACTCAAGCCTGGCAGGTTCCAGGTCTGAGGCAGAAACCCAGAGACTCCATTTATAGCTCCTTGGGCCCTGTTAGTTTAGATCACTGAATTAGAGTAGAATAAGTCCTTCCCTTTCCCTGTGAGTTTTGTTATTAGGTGTGAAGGGTTTAGAGTAGTCATTCCCATCCCTCCTTTTAGTTGTTTCTAATTAAAACCCAGTTTCATCCTGTTGCCTTGTCTGTTGAATTCAAGGCCTCTGGCCAGAATGACAGTTGACTGTTATTTGTCAGTTAGGAGTAGCTTAGCTGTACAAGTCTTCAATGTCCAAGTTTAATCTCTTTTAAATCCCAAAGTGTGTTCCCACAAACCCCTTAATTATAATATCCCTGGTGACCCCATTACCTTACACTTATATTTTCCTACATTACCTATGAATATTTACAACTGCATCATAGATAATGGATATGTAAAAATCTTGAAAAATAATATATGAAATAACATGGGTTAGTAAAACTAGAAAGAACATTTTTTGTGATGTATGCTAGATAGACAAATAGGAGATAGATGAGAGAAAGAAGAGAGAGAAATTTAGCTATAGCATTTAAGTGCTTACAATGTCCTGGGTGCTAGACTTAGCAATGTGGGGGGGGGGGAATATAAACAAGAAAAACAGTCCCTGTCTTCAAGGAATTTATATTCTTATGGAGGAAGATGAAACATAAAGTAGAGGTGGCAGGGTCCAGCACGGGTGGCAGCACGGCATGTAGATGACTAAGAAGTGTAGTAGAAGCCTGCATCTGAGAAAGATAGAGTGAAAACTCACTAATCAGAGCCCAGAGTAATTTCAAGGTCAGAGTCTAAAGTATACTTACATTCAAATTATGTTCAAGATAGTCTTTGTATCTTCTGAATTCAAATAAAAATGAAGCTTTCTAGTACCACAAGAAAAAAAAACCCTTTAAGTTTCAGATGTATTAAGTAGATCAATGATTAGAAATATTTCTTATATTCAAGAACCAAGAAAATGAATATACCTATATACAGTCAATATATGTTTATGTATAATAAAATTATAAATAAAATTTATACAGTTTAATTTACATCATTTTCTACTTTGCTTAATGAGTTCATTGAATCATGTAATAGAAATCATTCTAGAGTGGGAAGAGATGATAGAGGTCATCTAATTCAATCCCTACATGAATTAATTCCTTTTATAATGTCCCTGATAGGTGGTCATGGAAATTCTGCTTGAATACCTCTAGTGACAGGAAATCACTACCTCAAGAGTCAGTTCATTCCACTTTTAGATGACTCTAGTTGTTATGAAGTCCTTTCTTTTACTGAGCTGTGAAGATGGAATTAGCTTTCCCCTATTTATTCTTTAGACTTTAGCCACCAGGAATATGTACACCCCACCGTAGTTAGAATTAAGTGGTGAGGGTGGAGGTCTATGACCCACATGTGCTAGTAAGTGACAAATTAAAAAAGGAAGTGACTGCCCCCTGGGGAGTCTGAAACAAGGTTGAGGCTGCCATTTGTCCATGTAGAAGGTGGACGCAGGAAGTGATACAAAGAACTATCTTTTAAATATGATGGTAACTTCCTGTGGAGGGGATTTTGCCTTTTGAACTTGGCTTGGGTTGAGACCTCAGACTCCTTCCCTTTGAATTGCTACATGGGTAAGTTAAGGCTGATTCCCTTTCCTTGGTGTTTCTGGAGGCACTAGCCTCTCCAAAGAGACCTCTTGTCTTAGAGGAGGCCTCATGGCTAGAAGCCTTTTTAATTAACTTCTGTGCCCCCTTTTGCTGGGGTCTCTGAAGCCCTGCCTAATTCAGGCCTTTAGACAAGGCTGTAGTAACTCTCTCTCTTTCTCTCACTCTCATTTTTCTGACCTTCACTCTTCCTGTTTGTAAATTAACTACCATAAGAGTCATTTTGAGTTGGGTCTTCAATTTCAGAATTGGGTAATTGATTCCTGGTGACCAAAACTCTTAAATATCCAGTCCAAACATAATTTTTACCTCTTACAGAGCAAGAATCTGCCTCCAGTAAATTATGTATTGGACCTTATTCTCTGGACTGGGGACACTGAGAACAAATCTATGCTCTCTCCCATATGGCACTATTTCAAAAAAATAATTGAATCATACACTTTGAAATGGACTTGCCATCCTATTTATACTATCCTTCAAATAGGTTGACACAAATTATTAATACATTATCCAAATGAGAATTTCTGCACGAATTCCACAGAATTCTAATTTATTTTTTTAATCTACCCCAAATCCAATAAGCAACATCCTTTTTTTAAAAACTCTTACCATTTTAGAATCAATACCCAGTATTGGTTCCAAGGCAGAAGAGCAGTATGGGCAATTGGGTTTAAGGGATTTTCCCAGGATCACAAAGTCAGAAAGTGTCAGAGGCCAGATTTGAACCCCAAAACTCCTGTCTCTATGTATATTTCTCTATCCACAGAGCCACCTAACTGCCCCAAACTCTACCCAACTTTTTTTATAGTAAACTTTCATTTTTCTCCATATTACATCAATACAATTTTAATATTTGTTTTCTGATATTTTGTAATCCATGCTTTCTCTCTCCCTTACACCTCCCCATGAAGGCAGGTAATATGATATAGGTTGTATACATCTTATCATATAGTACATATTTGTCACATTGTAAAAGAAGACATATATGCTTACGCTTAGAAAAAAAATTCCTGGAGAGAATAAAGAATGGTATTTTCAATTTGTATTCTGATTCCATCTGTTCCTTCTATGGCAGTGAATATTCTTTTTATGCGATGAGTATCTTGGAATTGTCCCAGATCATAATAGTTAAGTCATTCACAGTCTTTCATCATACATTATAGTTATTACTGTGCATAACCTTCCCCTGGTTCTGTTCACTTCACTTTGTATCACTTCATGTAAGTCTTTCCAAGTTTTGTTTTGATCATCTTATTTGTCATTTCTTATGACATAATAGAATTCCATCATAAGCATATACAACTTGCTCAACCATTCCCCAATTGATTCCAGTTCATTGTCACCACACACAAAAATGGCTGCTATAAATATTTTTGCACACGTAGGTTATTTTCCCCTATCTTTAGTCTCTTTGGAATATAAACCTAGTATTAGTATTTCTGGGTCAAAGGACACACAGTTTTATGACCCTTTGGACATGTTTCCATAGTACAACCTTTTAAAAAGCATTCCTAGACTCTTGTTTTAAAATTTTAGTAATGTAGTATTGAAGAAAAGTCATACACATTCTCCCTCCCCACATTTGACCACGATTGCTAGATTAATCTTCAGTATTCATTTCCCCAAAGAAATTCATACTTTACAACTCTTAAGATATTTAGCTACTTTCTGATACCTCTTTATGTTCCAAGTGGATTGAAAAGAGAGAAATGGACTTGAATTTCTAGAATCTATAATACTAAATAGAGGGTTTTTTTCCTTCAAAATATCTGTGCAAGAACAAGAGTCTGACCAGTGATGAGTATGTAGAGAATTATTGGAGATAATCATCCCCTGCAAATAGATATAAAAACCTCACACCTGGTTACACAAACTTCTAGGACCTATAGAAACTGTGTGACTGTGCCTTGAAGAAATGGTAATAATTTTTTCTTGTTCTGGATAAGAAATTTCAGGAGAAGAAGAATGTGTGCAGGGATGTGGAGGTGAAAAAGAATCATGAGGGTAGATACTGGAGTGACTAAAGTCAGGCAATATGACTAACTCTTAAGCAGCCACTGAGGTTTGACATTTCTCTTCCACCTACTGGGGACAGAGAATTCAAGATCAAGAGAAAGGTCTGAATGGACAAACGGTATCTAAATTAACTACCAGATAATGATTATCTTATCCCTCCTCCCCACTATCCTTATTGGGGAGAGTTCCTGGTAAGTCCAAAGTTTATCTATTTTTAGAAGTTCTTAACATTTCTATTCAATTAGCATGGCAAGTTGGCACAATATATAAGTATGGCTGAACATAGTAATTTTGGTTTTGCATATATCTCATTATTGAGAATTAAATGTGTAAAATGAGGAAAGCTGGTACATTACATGAAGAGAGAAAATGAGATGAGGAAAAATTTAATTTTCTTCACTAAATATTAAAAATATTAAAATTGAAAGAGGAGTTTCCCAACTTACAAAAAGTTTAATACCATTCTCCAAGGTACTTGCCACCAGACACCTTCCCTGATTAAATTCAGCTTTAAACTTAACAACTGTTTTTTTTGTTCAATAATCAAGGTTGTTGAAAATGTTAAGCATCAGACTGGAACAAGTCCTGACAGTGATCAATTGATAATTCTTTAAGTGTGACCGTCTAACCAGTTACGTAACCAACAAGACCTGTAGACTCAACTGATTTTTCCTCCTCACTTGCTGAGGTTCATATTAAGTAGGGAAAAGTGAGAAAAAAAAGAACTTTATTTCTATATATATATATAATGTAAATATAGAATATGCATGGATCCACATGTTCATATATGTTTTACATGTTTCTTTTACTTAAAATGTCAAGTCCGTAAATTTCTCACAAGAAAGGAGCTTGCGCTTTCCTGGAGAAACTAGTTGGCATCCTCTTTTATTTTACAATTGGTAGTGTGATCATTTTCTCTCTAGTATCTTCAAGCATTTTTCTAGTAATTTCTATATCATCAATTTATCTTAAAGATAATTTTTGTTCTTTATTCCAACATAGTTTCTCATTTCTCATAATTTCTCATTTCCTCATCAAAGCATAATACATAAGAACACATATAGAGATGGAAAGGACCTTAGGAGAAATCTAATCCAATTTCCTTTTCTGGATAAGGAAATTCAGACTAAAGGACATCAAATGACTTTCCCAAGGGGTCATACAGAGACAGAATTTACAACTGAGTCATTTATCTTTAAAAGTTCATATCCTATCAATCCACTATATCATGTTCCCTGATTCCTAGACTTTTTACCAACTTCCATTTACCTCAGTATAATTTTAGTTGTTGTTTTTAATACAATATTATTTTAATGTATTAGTGCCTTTTTGAGTTGTGGGTAATTACTTCCCGACCTATTGCATAGATGCCGGACTCACTAACCTATGAAATATTTAACAAAAGGCCCTGAGAATGACTTTAAAGGGTAAATAGCAACTAACTTAAGGTAGCTGGGTGGTACAATGGATAGAGTACTACTCCAAGAGTCAGGAAGACCTGAGTTAAAATCCAGCTTCAGACTTTCTAGCTATGTAACTTAATCTATGTTTTTTTCATTTGTAAAATAGGTTGCTAGGAGGACCAAATGAGATATTTGCCAGGTGACTAAGCACCTGGCATGTTACAATTACTATATAATTGTCATTTATTAAGGTTAAATCACTGATTGTATCAATGATTAAACACCTTTGATCTCTATGTTCATTCATTATCATTTATGAAAACAGGCTTAGCTGTAGTCATGAAGAGTAAGTTACTACTATTATGAGAACAATCTGAGTCACTTAAACTCCTGTGCTTCAGCTGCTTCATAATTTTACACTAGCATCCATAGTGCTTTTTATTAATTGAATGATGTGTGCCACTCTGTGCCACTTGTGCCTCTCTGATTCAGACACTCATCACCTTCTTGGTCACCCCACCTCAAGTCTCTTCATTTGCCACCTAATTGCTAAAGAGGTCTTGTCTTCCCTTAAGCACAAGTCTCACCATGTCATTTCTCTGTTTAAGAAAATAAAAACAAAAACCTGTGCCTCCCTATTGCTCCAAGGAGAAAATACAAATTCTTGTTTACCATTTAAAGCTGTTCTGCAAACTTTCTTTTTGGCCTTATTATACATCCCTCCTTTTCTTGTATTCTGTGACCCAGCTAAACTATCCTTTGTTGTTGTTCAGTTGTTTTTCAGTCATCTGACTCTTTGGGACCTCATTTAGAGTTTTTCTTGGCAAAGATACTGAAAAAGGCTATTTCCTTCTTCAGCTCATGTTATAAATGAAGAAACTGAGGCAAAAAAGGTTGAATGACACCAGTATCACACAGCTAGTTCAGCTATGGACTTAGGAAGGTGAATCTACCTGGCTCTAGGTCAACACAGTGAACATAATAGTCAAGATACCTTTACATTGTTTACTACCAGTGCCTCCAAATAAATCTCCTGTTTGCCTCTCCCTCTTAGAATCCCTTGGTTCTTTTAAGATTCAGTTCAAAGACCACCTTCTACATGAAACCTCTGATTATTCCCTAGTTCCTAGTGTATTCCCTCCCCCAAATTACCTTGTATTTTAAAAAATATATACATGTTTATGTGCATGCTTCTTCTCCTTATAGAATAAAGGTTCCTAGAGGGCAGGAACTATTTAAATTTTATCTTTGTGTTTCTGATGCTTTGTGCAATGCCTAGCACATGGTAGGCACTAATAAATAATGCTAATATAATTTTACACATTAAAATAATGGTAATAAATCTTGTGTAAGTTCCCAGAAAGCAGTTAAAATGCAGGAGAGATTTGCCTTGGCGAAAATGGTTTAATATTTCTCTTCATAGTTGGAATGATTCATAACATTAGGGAATATGAGATCTGTGAGACGAGCCAAACTTTGAGGACAAAGGCTTGGAAAACAACTATATTTTGGAATGGGAAAGACAAATGAATAATCTCTTTTTATTTCTTCTCTAAGAATAACTAGAAGATAATATTCTTAACTTTGAGGTAGATATAATTCCAAATATTAATAATTTTATATTCTTTTTCAAAGCAGTTATATAGCCTTGTTCTTCAAAAGCTTATCTGTCCAAGCACCTAACAGCTAAAATAAAAATAATAATTGATAGCATGTATATATAGCTTTAAGGTTTGCAAAGTGCTTCATAAGTATTCTCTGATTTGATCCTCACAACAAACCTGAGATATATTTGGCAATATAATCTCTTTGTTCTATATGTATCTCCATTTAGTCAAGCCCAAAGTGAACCCCTAGAAGGATAGAAAAACAAATAATAAGAAACTGAGAAGAAAAACTAGAAAATAAGTTAATAGAAAAAAAGAACAGCTTATAAAAAAACTTACTGAAAAATATAGGTCCCCAAAAAAGGAAATACTATACTTCAAACAGGAAAATTAGTTCCTGAGAATGCAAGTACAAAGCCTCAAAGAAGAAAATGACTCCCTAAGAATTAGAATTGGACAAGTGGAAGTCATTGACTTCATAAAACAGCAGTATATAATAAAACAAATTCAAAAGAAAGAAAAAATAGAAGAAAGTTTAAAACCTTTCACTGGAAAAACAACTGACCTAGAAAATATATCTAGGAGAGATAATTTCTGAAACATTGGATTGACTGTGAAAGCCATGACAAAAAAGAGAACCTGGACAATATATTGAAAGAAATTGTCAGAGTAAACTGCCCTCATATTCTTGAACAAGAGGGGAAAAATTGAAACTATAGAACTCATAAAGCAAGGAAAAATTATGACAAGCAACAAAAAAAATTCAAATATTTTAAAGCTATGTTCAGGATTACACAGGACCTAGCAGCTTCTACATTAAAGGATCAACAGGCATGAAATGAGGTGCTCCAAAATTCAAAGGATCTAAGCCTACAATCAAAAATCAGTAACAACAATAATATATGATTAACTATGAATGGTTTAGCAATTATCAACAAGGCAAGGATCCAGAACAACTCCAGGGGATTGATGACAGAAAATTCACTGCCATAGAAGGAACAGATAGAGTCCAAATGCATATTGAAACAGACCATTCTTCACTTTATTTCCTCCACAGATTTTTCTCTGGTGTAAGAAATATATATCTTGTTTCACAACATGACAAAGATAGAAATATACATATTATATGATAATATATGTACGACCAGTATCATATCACTGACTTTTTTGGGAAAGAGATAGGTGTAGAAAAGAAGAGGAATAAAAAAGAATGATATAGATTTTTGGACATATCTAATGAGAAAATTTTTCTCTTAAATAAGCATATTTATAATAATTCATTACATATGTATAAGAAATCCTATATATAATATTATTGTTATAGCATATATTATATTATGTTTGACATATAACAGAAAATAAAAATAAGTGGCAACAAAAAATATATATATACAAGATAAATTGGAGCTGATCAATTGAGAGGATTCACTAACATTAACAAGGATCTGAGAAGACTACCTATAAAAAGTAAGTTTTTAGTAGTTTTTTTGAAGGAAGTCAGGGAAGCCAGGACATGATGATAAAGGAGAGAATTCTAAGCCTAAGTCACTGAAAATATCCTCAGTATTGGAGACAGAGTATCTTTAGGAGAAATAGTAAGCAAGGTGGCCAGTGTAAATGGATTGGATAATACAAAGAGGTATGAGAAGAATAGAGAGGTAGAAAGGGGCCAGATTGTGAAGGACCTTTAAATATCAGATGAATTTTATTTCATCTTAGAGGTGATTGGGAGGGGTGGTAGTAGTGATGTTTTAGTGTTCTACTGTATTTTTAGGACATAATTAGATAGAACTATATACCTACAGATTTTATTTTTTTAAATGAATGAATATACTCAAACTTTGGTACAGAACTTGTTGAATTTGGTTTTCAAAGCATTTTGATGAGAAAAAAAATATTATAGTATTTGATGTTTCCTTGGTATTTGATGCACTTGCCAGAATTTGTTGGTGTGGTGATCTTGGGAAGCATACTGAGGAGCTTCGGGAACCTTAAAGGGAAGCAGCAACAGCTAGTAACAGGGGAGTTTTCTTCAGGTGAGGAAGAGGAAAAAGAGGCTGTCCTCCCTTCATTAATAAAGGAAATATGTTCAGAATGGGTGGAAGTGCAAAACTTTGTTGAAAAATATCATTCTAAAAAAGCTTTAACAAGCAGAATTGTAAATTTTTAAAGTGACCAAACCATTTCCCACTTCATAAGAATTTTGAAACACAGACAAAAGCAAACATCATTGGACAGGTTTCTTGTAAAGCTTGCAGCTGGTGAATATCAAGCATGGTTCAATGGTGATAAGGGACAGAAAAGAGAAAGAGAAAGAACCCCTAAAGGGGCAGTTTCCTATTGATATTATGGAAGGGTATTCCTCTTCCAGACAATAACATTTCTCCATTCCAACATCCCCTTGGGACCATGAGTACATTTCAATATAAAGTTAAGTTAAAATTATTTTACTTAATTAATTTTTATATTTATGAATTATCAATATTTATTTAGTAAAGTACGACCCCATTAATGCATATAATGTCTTACAAAATCTTGGTTTTCTGGATGTCTGGAACAGACTAATTTAATTTATATTATTCCTTATATGAAAAATCATTTGATACTCAACCTTTCTGGTACTCAACCTGCCTTCTGGATGAATTTTTAATGATAAGTACCAAGGTACCACTGTACTTTAAAAAATATATTTATCAGTCTCAGGACTTCTGGGTTAAGATGGTGGCAGAGTAGAAGCAGCTTGCTTAACCTCTCCTAACCCACAAATATAGGAGTCCTCAAGAAGACAAACGCAAGGAACTCACAAGAGGGCACAGCATTGAAGATACGTGGAATCAGGGCATTTCCACTCTATGAGGGGGTGAAACAGCTCTCACTAAAACACAAGCTGAACAACCCCCTTCCCCCACTCCCTACCTACAGTACCAAAGCCAATGCAAAAGACTTAGAGCAATTTTGGAGCATTCATTAAGTCCTTGACAGCCACCTGGGAACACTACGGAGAGCAGCAAGACTTAAGACCCCAAGAGGCTAAAGAAGGTGAGGACTTTGAACAAAGACCTTGAGCGCAGGCACGGACCTTGGGTGGGAAGCCAATGCAGAGGGGTGCATGACTGTGGAAGCAGTACCCTAAGACTATTAAAGGAGCTTTGGGCAGAAGAACAAGCAAGAGGACCACCAGGAGGCTTGAGCCTGAGAACAACTAGATCTGAGACCTCGGGAGCATAAAGAGTGCAGAGAGATCTTGGGTGTGAGGATAAACCTGAGAAGGCACTCAGCTCACAATGGCAAGACATTCACAAGAGCCCCAAAAGAGAAAGATCAAAACCAAGAAATCGTTAACACTCAACAACTTTTACACAGAGAAAATCCAGACAACAGAGCAAACACCAGAGGGGAACAAACAAATAATCAGATCCATACCTTCCCCAAAAAATGAAAACTGGTCACAAGCTCTTGAAGAGTTCAAATCTGAGATGATGAGAAAGATGGAAGAGATCTGGCAAGAAAATAACAGTTTAAAAGGCAGAATTTTGCAATTGAAAAGTGAGGCTCAGAAATCAAATGAACTGATAAGCAAATTGAACACCAGAAATGACCAGATTGAAAAGGAAAACCAGTCCCTAAAGGCTAGAATTGAGCAATTAGAAGCTAATGATCTCTCAAGACAACAAGAACAAATAAAGTAAAGTCAAAAGACTGATAAAATAGAAGGAAACATGAAATATCTCAATGAAAAAGTGAGAGATCAAGAAAACAGGTCTAGAAGAAACAATTTGAGAATCACTGGTCTTCTTGAAAAAGCAGAAATTAATAGAAATTTGGACTCCATACTAAAAGAAATTATTCAGCAAAACTGCCCTGAAGTTCTTCAAGAGGGCAATATAGAAATTGAAAGGATCCATAGATCACCCCCTACACTGGACCCAGAAAAGGCACCACCTAGGAATATAATAGCCAAATTCAAGAGCTTTCAAGTAAAAGAAAAAATCTTACAAGAAGACAGAAAGAGACAATTCAAATACCAAGGAGCACCAATCAGGATCACACAGGATCAGGCAGCCTCCACACTAAAAGACTGCAAGGCTTGGAATATGATATTCAGAAAGGCAAGAGAACTGAGTCTACAATCAAGGATTACCTACCCATCAAAACTGACTATATACTTCCAGGGGAAAGAATGGGCATTCAATAAGATAGAAGATTTCCATGTATTTGCACAGAAAAGATCAGGACTAAATGGAAAGTTCAATATCCAACCACAAAAATCAAGAGAAACATGAAAAGGTAAATAAGAAACAGAGGGGAAAGAAAGAAAACTCTTATTTTTTTTTAAATTTGCCTCTTTAAGGGCTTAAATAAGATCTAATTATTTGTATTCCTATGTGGAGAAATGTTATTGGTAAATCTCTGTAGTGAACTCTATTCACTATTATAGTATTCACTATTATAGTAATCAGAAGAATTATTCATAGGGCGAGGTTGGAGTACTAAATCGTCTAAGATGATATGGGGGGCGAGAAAGAGGGGGGTGAATAGTAGAGGTCATGAAGAGAAACTTGAATGAATAAGAAAAATAGGATATTCTATTACATACAAAGAGGGCATGGGAAGGGGAGGGGATGAATACTATTATAAGAAGGAGAGGAAGAGAACATTAAGAGGTAATATTTAAACCTTACCTTCAGTGGAATTAACCTTGAGAAGGAAGAGTAGCTATATCCATTGGGGTATAAAACTCTATCTAACCCTACTGAGAAAGTCAGAAGGGATAAACCAAGGGGAACAGGGGAGTGGGGAGGTCAAAAAAGGGAGGGGAGAAGAAAGGGAGTGAACTCATTAGACATTAAAAATAAAAAGAGGGGAATAATAAGGGAGGGGATAGAAAGGGAAGTAAATCAAGGAAGGGGACAAGGGTTACTGGCATAAAGCAAACCACTGGTTCAAAAGGAAATAGTGTAAGAAGAAGAGGTAGAACTAGGAGAGGATACCAAAATGGTGGGGAATATACAACTGATAATTATAACTCTGAATGTGAATGGGATGAACTCTCCCATAAAACAGAAGCAAAGAGCAGAGTGGATTAGAAACCAAAATCCTACTGTGTGTTGTCTACAAGAAACACATATGAGGAGGGTGGACATACACAGGTTTACGGTAAAATGCTTGAGCAAAATTTTTTGGGCTTCAAATGAGAAGAAGAAGGCAGGAGTGGCGAGGAAAAAATTAATAAAATTGACAGTAAAAGAACTATTGAATTAATAAATAAGACTAGAAGCTGGTAATTTGAAAAAACCGATAAAATAGACAAAGTACTGGTCAATCTAATAAAAAAAAGGAAAGAAGAAAACCAAATTGACAGTATCAAAGATGAAAAGGGAGACCTCACCTCTAATGAAGAGGAAATTAAAGCAATCATTAAAAACTATTTTGCCCAATTATATGGCAATAAATATAGCAATCTAGATGATATGGACGAATATTTACAAAAATATAAATTGCCTAGATTAACAACAGAAGAAATAGAATACCTAAATAATCCTATATCAGAAAAAGAAATTGAACAAGCCATCAAAGAACTCCCTAAGAAAAAATCGCCAGGGCCTGATGGATTCACAAGTGAATTCTATCAAACATTCAAAGAGCAACTAATCCCAATACTATACAAATTATTTGATATGATAAGCAAAGAAGGAATCCTACCAAATTCCTTTTATGACACAAATATGGTACTGATTCCAAAGCCAGGTAGATCAAAAACAGAGAAAGAAAACTATAGACCAATCTCCCTAATGAACATAGGATGCAAAAATCTTAAATAGAATATTAGCAAAGAGACTCCAGCAAGTGATCAAGAGGATCATCCACCATGATCAGGTGGGATTTATACCAGGAATGCAAGGATGGTTCAACATTAGGAAAACCATCCACATAATTGACCATATCAACAATCTAACAAACAAAAACATTGATTGCTCATGGGTAGGAAGAGGTAACATAATAAAAATGAACATTCTACCCAAATTAATTTACCTATTTAGCGCCATACCTATCAAACTACCAAAAAACTTCTTTACTGAATTAGAAAAAACTATAACAAATTTCATTTGGAAGAACAAAAGATCAAGAATATCAAGGGGAATAATGAAAAAAATGTGAAGGAAGGTGGCCTAGCAGTACCAGATATTCAACTATATTATCAAGCCGCAGTCATCAAAATGGTATGGGACTGGCTAAGAGACAGAAGGGAGGATCAGTGGAATAGACTAGGGGTAAGAGACCTCAGCAAGACAGGGTATGATAAACTCAAAGAGCCCAACTTTTGGGACAAAAATCCACTATTTGACAAAAACTGCTGGGAAATTTGGAACACAATATGGGAGAGATTATCTTTAGATCAACATCTCACACCCTACACCAAGATAAATTCAGAATGGGTGAATGACTTGAATATAAAGAGGGAAACTCTAAATAAGTTAAGTGAACACAGAATAGTATACTTGTCAGATCTCTGGGAAAGGAAAAATTTTAAAACCAAGCAAGAGTTAGAGAAAATTACAAAATGTAAAATAAATGATTTTGATTATATCAAACTAAAAAGCTTTTGTACAAACAAAAACAATGCAGCCAAAATCAGAAGGGGAACAACAAATTGGAAAAAATCCTTAGAACAAAAATCTCTGACAGGGGTCTAATTACTCAAATATACAAGGAGTTAAACCAATTGTCTAAAAATTCAAGCCATTTCCCAATTGATAAATAGGCAAGATAAATGAATAGGCAATTTTCAGATAAAGAAATCAAAACTATCAATAAGCACATGAGAAAGTGTTCTAAATCTCTAATAATTAGAGAAATGCAAATCAAAACAACTCTGAGGTATCACCTCACACCTAGAAGATTGGCTAAAATGAAAGAAGGGGAGAGTAATGAATGCTGGAGGGATGTGGCAAAACTGGGACATTAATGTATTGCTGGTGGAGCTGTGAACTGATCCAACCATTCTGGCTGGCAATTTGGAACTATGCTCAAAGGGCTATAAAAGAATGCCTGCCCTTTGATCCAGCCATACCATTGCTGGGTTTGTACCCCCAAAGAGATCATAGATAAACAGAATTGTAGGAAAATATTCTTAGCTGTGCTTTTTGTGGTGGCAACAAATTGGAAAATGAGGTGATGTCCTTCAATTGTGGAATGGCTGAACAAATTGTGGTATATGCTGGTGATGGAATAGTATTGAGCTAAAAGGAATAATAAACTGGAGGAATTCCATGTGAACTGGAAATACCTCCAGGAATTGATGCAGAGCGAAAGGAGCAGAGCCAGAAGAACATTGTACACAGAAACCAATACACTGTGATAAAATAGAATGTAATGGACTTCTGTACTAGCAGCAATGCAATGACCCAGGACAATTCTGAGGGATTTGTGGAAAAGAATGCTACCTACATTCAAAGGAAGAACTACAGGAGTGGAAACAGAAGAAAAACAACTGCTTGAACACATGAGTTGAGGTGGACATGATTGGGGATGTAGACTCGAAATTACCACACCAATGCAACTATCAACATTTTGGAAATAGGTCTTGATCAATGACACATGTTAAAACCAGTGGAAATACGCATTAGCCATGGGGGTGGGGGGAGGTTGGGGGTGAAAGGGAAAGAGCATGAATTATGTAACCATAGCATAGAGAAATGCACATCGGGTATGGGGGGGACCTGATGGGGCTAAGGGGAAAGTAAGAACATGAATCATGTAATAATAATAACTTTTCTAAAAAATAAATATTATTAAATGTTAAAAAATTAAAAAAACAAATAAAAAAATAAAAAATATTTGTCATTTGGTGCCGTTCAACAGCAAGAGTAAAGTTACAATTTCCTCAGTATTATCAGCTCTCAAAAAGCTTTTCTCAATAAAGCATAACACTTGCATATTTCAGGTTTGAGTAAAAATATTAATAAATCAGATAAATGCACTTTTACCCTGAAGTTCTCTGCAGAGGCTATCAGTTGATGAAGATCTATGACAGTGAACATACTCTTGTCGATCTTGGCTCCCATCTGCTAAATATACTCACTAACAAAGTCAAAGATCAATTAAGAGATTGATGGTTCTAATTACCCCCTAAATAACTGTTTTTTACTTGATACTTTCACTAAGGGTAACCCTACCACAGTCCACTTCCCTGCAATGCTAATTTAGTATTTGACTTTATGCTTGGTAAATTGCTCATTGACAGCCCTGTAATGAGACTCAACTCTGTATGTGAATGAATACTGAACAGATTTCCTCCTCCTGGGGGAAAAAAGAGTATGAGAAAGAAAAACCCATACGCATAAAACTGATGAATGCCAAACGAACAATTTGCTTATGAAAAATATCAGGAAATCAGATAATTTCCAGGCAAAAGTTTTCTTGCCTCAGCCATATGGAGCAAGTGAAAGACTTTTAAATGCATGTTTTGTTTATGGAGATGTCTGAAAAATGCTAATGAAGACCAAGCAAATATCTCCAGAAGATATATGAATTAAACTGACAAGTGCCAAATGTGCTCCTTTCTTTCAAGATAAGGACAAAGGTAACTACTATAGAGTAGGGAATTTTAGTAATTATTCAGATTTCCAGAGAAGATTGTAAACTAAAAACCCTGACCATAATATTTTTTGATTCAATACATGTTTTCTTATAGAATAAAAATTAAAACAATATATGAAGTTCTAGAGGGTATGGTAAGGCTCCTTTCTACTTTTGCTGCTGGCAAACCCCATTTTCTCTAGAGCAGTGATGGGCAACCTTTTGAGCTTTATGTCAAAATTCACCACAAAAACGTGCATAACTTGGGTGGTGTGTCACTTCAAGAAAAAAACCATAATTTTGCAATATTTATAGTTTAAATAACAAAAATGTTTAATTGTAATATATAACTGTATTTAATAAACCAAAACCTGATCATTTAACTTACCTACTTAGTGACTTCTTTGTTCATCTGTCAGTTTCTTTTGTTGGTCTTGATATTATTTAACTTGTGTGGTGTTCTGTGAACTAAGATAAGTGAAGGGGAAGAGGAATTCTTTAACCTGCCTATTAGTGACTTTTTTATTGCTGAATTTCATTGGCTAATGAAAATTCATTTAGCCACTAAATCTTCAATTGAAGGTTGGAATTTTGTACACTTCAAGCCCAAGCAAAAGCTACTAACTTCATCTATCAATCTATTTCTTTTGTTGGTTTTGATATTATTTAATGCTCAGAATAAGGTCTCACAAAAGTACATAGAGGGGAAAATTGTGAGTAAAGCCATTGCTATATTTTCAGGGTACTAAAAGTGTCTGGTAATTGGTTCCAGGAACTCCAAATTTCCTGTTCGTAGTGGCACTCCTCTTGATTCTCCAAGCAGCACCTTTCCAGATTGGCAAGCTTTGACCTCAAGTTGACAAACACCTGAGCCTAGGTGCTGTCTTGAAATTCTGTAAGTTGCATCTTCAAATCATCAATTTGCAGCCATTTGAAACCATTTAATTCCAGACTACTGTACACTATTACATCAGGATACTTAATTATTTTCATGGTCTGTTCTAGGATTCTAAATTGATTAAATCTATCATTGAAGTAACAAATCTAAAATATGCTGGTACTTTATATGCAAGGGTTCCTTTTCACTTTGTACAGCTGCACTGGCCTTCTCAAAATACTTTGTTACTCAAGGAAAATACTTATAAATTTTAGTTTCTACATCTCACTTGAAAATTTTAAGTTTACTTTCAAAAGCTTTTCTGTATCCAGACGTAACATCAATACTTTTGCCAAAACCTTGTAACTTTAAATTCAGTTCATTAATATGAACAGAGAGATCTGTAAAAAACATCAGGGTGTTGACTCACTTATCATCAGTGAGCTGAGGAAAGTTTCCCAGATCCTTATCCTCAAGAAATAACTTAATTTCTTCAAAACACTCCACAAAGCTCTCAAGAACTTTGCCTTAACTCAGCCATCTTACATTATTGTACATCAGCAGTCCACTGTATATGGAATCAACTTCCAGTAAAAATGCAGAAAATTCTTGCTTGTGAAGGGGGAGAGCAGCTATTAAATTAACTATTTTTGTAACAACTGACATTAAGCCATTTAAGTCAGTGAATCCTGCCTTGTACATAAAGCCTCCTGATGGATAATACAATGAAAAGGCACAATCAGATGCCCAATAGCTTCTGTAAACAATTTGACAAATCCAACTTTCTTCCCCACCATGTTTGGTGTCCCATATATCATCACTGACATAACTTTAGAGATATCAATTCTTAGGTCACAGAATATTTGTATAACAACCTTACATATTTTGCTTCCTGATGTACTTGTTGGCACTGATACTAATTTTATCAACTCTTCTCTCATTGTGAGACCATCAGAATGTTGACCAATAATAGCCAACTGATCATGTGATGTGACGTCAGTAGTCACATCAAGTAGTAGACATCAAGAGAGATAAAAAAAATTTATAATTATGTCTCTCTTTAATTGATGTTGTACACTTGTGTTCAGTCTCATTATTTGGTCTTTTATGATATTTCTACTGAGTGGTAACTCAGATATTCTCTTAATAATTGCATCTTTATTCTGCGTATTGTGAAATAGAACTAGAGTACATCTTAGGAGAGTTTCTTTAATAAATTATCCTGCACTGAGTGCTTTCCCATGCTGAGCTATGGAGTAAGCAATGCTCAAATTTGCAGATGTTAAATTTGTAGGGCCTTTTATAAATTTAAGGATGGAATTAGATTGGCTCTTATAAAGGTGTAGCTTCCTGGAAATGTATTCCTTCCTTTCATTCTCACTTTTTTTCAAGAGCTGGGAATGATTAGTTTCAAAATGTCTATTTATATTCCACATTCTGGTTACTACCGTTTCAGTAGATAGCCATTTTTTTTCTATAATGCCATACATCTCAGCCCATGTCTCTTGAAAGGGTCAACTATTGCTACTACCACTTCCTTTACTTAACCTTGGTTTTTTATTTTTTGGGATCTCCATAAGGGAGGCAGTGACAGAAGGTAGAATTATAGATAGCTTGTTAGCCCTGCCAACAATTAGGGGTTAACTAGCCTAACTGGCCACAAAATGACACATGTAACTGTCTTTTAGGAAAGGGCAGGGTTAATAAGCAGAAATAGGGGTTAATAAGGATGCACAACAGTAATAGTAGTGAAACAGAGTCTGCACTATGCTGCAAGATGGCGTTTCTTATGTAAATGAAGATGACTGCCTCTATTCTAATGGCAGGAAACAGCACCCATAGCACAGGCCCTTGCCTCTCCCAACCTTCCTCTCACTTATCTCAGTAATGATGGTTAATTAGAAATCCACAACACCCCAGTGCAGTAGATTGATGATGGTTGCTGTTGTTATGTGGTTGCTGGAAATGGGAATCACAGGGCCCCCAGAGATGCATCCCCCATGGCATTCCACTGCTCCCTGCTCTGCTGACCAGAAATGAGGTCAAAGGTCCCCTAAAGGCCCAGAAGTCCAAGAACTAGATGCTCTGTGCCAGAGTTCTGTTGTTTTAGCCTATAGACCTCCAGCACAGAGTGTCTAAACTACACTACAGCAAATGTTTCATCCTCAACATGCAGCCCTATACTTCTCTGTATGAGGCCACATGAAGCCATGTGTCATCAAAAATGGCAACGTGTGTCAGTGCTGACACACATGTCATAGGTTTTCCATCAGGGCCCTAGAGTAAGTAGTTCTGCATTAAGGAAGCAACAAAAATAGGATAATGAAATGACACCTTCACTGAATAACATTATTGAGATAAGGTCCTGTGTACTGGAGGAGATATAGTGTTAACTAGTTTCATCATTCTTGGCTTTTTTCTGGTCTTAAAAAACAAACAATTAACAATCATTTTGCTAATGAGATCCAGTGTCCATCATATCTGAATAAAAAAATAACATCAACTAGAAAATGTAATCTTTAAAAAATGTTTTACTTTATTCTGCCATATTAGTAACAATGAGATGGAATCACAGAATTTGAATCATTCAACAAATATTATTAAGCACTTTTTCTAGAAACTATATTTGAGTTAGGGTTACAAAGATCAAACAGTCCCAGTCCTCTGTTAGGGGAAGCAGTGTATATCTAGGGATATTGTAATCATACTTCAAGTATCTGTTATCTAATCAATTTGAATATTCCCTCCAATGATGCATATTGCAACCTATTCCTTCCTGCCCATCTTCTGTGACCCTTGTTCAAGGCTTTACACAAATTTACCACAGTGGGTCCAAGTCAATTTTCAGGGGACCTTCCACAATTTTTTCTGACAAAGAAAAGCTATCAGTGGAAAATCTTGCCTGTCTACCTGTCATTCCTTGCTTTTTGCATATCACTAGCAAGTCTTTTCTTTCTGTCATACAATTCTATGCTTGCACTTTTATTTCTTTTCTTTAAAGTTCCAAATTGGTTATATGTGGCAGCCTACTAAAATCCACTTTGTCTCTGTACGATTTTTGTTTTTAATTTTTAGCTTGCCATATAGCAATACCTGTGGATTTTTAGTTTTAAAAAGACAAGGCTTCACAAAATTCCAAAGCTCCTCTAATAACCCTAAACTTTTCATGAACAACAACAAAAAGACCCATAGAAAATGTATATTTAAGTGAATATGAGATAATTTCCAGGGTGAGATGTGTGAGGCATTAGAAGAAAAAAACAAATATGTAACTAGGGGGAGGATTTGAATCAAGACCTCTGATTCCAAGTCTTATTCCACTGTACTACATCACTTCTTGTTGTTGTTGCTGAATAATTCAGTCATGTCTAACTAGTCATGACCGCAGTTGAGGTTTTCCTGGCAAAGATACTGAAATGGTTTGCCATTTCTTTCATCAGGTCATTTTATAGGTGAGGAAAGAAGAGCAGAGATGAACTTAGGAAAATGAATCTTCCTGATTTCAGGCATGGCACTCCATCCATTGTGCCATCTATGTTACTTCTAAATGTGCTCAATTCAGAAATTAATTCTCTCTTCATCATCATCATCTAAAATGATTATGTTACTTTCAAATTGTTTGATAATGAACTAGTCACAGGGTCACTGGCTTGGACTTACTCCTTAAAATGATCTTCACTACTAATTTTTTAGTTCCCAACAATTGCATTGTTTATTAAAAAAAAAAAAAAGAACAAGAAAGGAGTCTGGGACTATTATAAAGGAAGGATTAACTAGTTTCCATAGGATATCAAAACTATTCATTAAAGAGTGTGGCATTAGAATTTATCATCTATATTGATATTGTGGGGAAACATTCTCCTTAGATAAAGTTACCTCTGAGAAGAAGGAAACATATCTACGGGATTGTCCTGTTAGCTCCAATGGAATAAACAAGAGTAATTCTGTTGGTAGGGACTCCTGCCACCTTGGAGATTTCTTGTCAGCACAAGGAATTCAGATAAGACTAACCTCAGAAAAAAATATTGTGTCATTTAAAATCACTTGGGATACTTGGGACTACATTTCCCGTGATCCCTAATGATTTTCCTGTTTTGGATGACGTATTCAAGGTGAGGGACTGTTTGAAATTAGGGGGAAGTGACTTGGAACTTCCTCTTTAGTTACCTCAGCTCGAGGAGAAAGGAAGGTAAATGGCTGAGGTGAGGTTGGAATAGGTTTTTCTTACAGGAGCATGGTCAGTTTATCTCTATCAGCATGGCTTTTATTAAAATACTATTCTTCCTTTTGATCTCGGCCCTCATCATTTTTAATCATAACAATATTTCACTACAAGAACAAACCTGACCTTTAGCAATTTCTGTGAATGTCAGACTTGCACTCTTTTACCACTTTCATTCTGCCAAGAAATACCGATGATTAACCCTGTACTCAAGGCAGGCCTAAAAAGTTATAAAAGCCCAATCTTCACCCCAATTAGCTAATGAAGCACCCATTCCAAGAAGTCTTCCCTAAGTAGTCTTAGTCCTACCATCACCTTATCATTAATGAAGATATTGCAATAGTATTAGAAGTGATGAGGAAGGTGGTCTTCATTTTCCTCCAAATACTGATACATCAAAACTGATACATCCTAAGTTAAGTACTTTGTTCATGTGATACCCAAAAATTATACTTCAGATGGTAACAAGGAAACCATGGTTGATAGAGAAGTGGCCTTGAAGCCTGGAAGACCCAGGTTCAAATCTCATCTATGACTTTTACAGGCTATCTGTTCCTGAGAAATCCAATTAATATTTCAGAGCTTTAGGCAACTCTATGACTATAAATTGCACAGAAAGTGCTGACTTGGAATGGTAGAACAACTTTCTTTACACAGGGAGTTTTGTATGTCAATGAGTTACACATCAAAACACTATTACATATGATAACAAAAAGTTTTATTCTTCATTATTAAAAAAGAATAGGAAAAATAATTTGACTTTAAAGGAAAATTGTATCAAGGATTGGCTTTTAGCACATAGACAAATGAATTCATCTCTGTATTTCCAGAAGTCAAGGGAACCATGTAAGTATAAAAGTCTTATTTCCTCATATACTTTCTGAAAGCAAGAAATATTCTTTTTCCTATACTGCTTGAAAATTGTGGGTACTTAAAGAACTGAAATAATTATAACAGAGAAAATGTAACCTTTCTGAGAAATTAGCTTTCTTCTTTTTTAAAAATCAGTTAAAAATAACCCCATAAAGGGAAAAAAAATTCTCTTTTGACAAGACATTTCTTCTTTCCTTTCCATTATTGGCATTCCTTTCATCTGAAACAATAACCTGGTGCCAAGCTATAAAATACAACCAAAATTCCTCATTGCTACAGGCTTTTGTTCATGAATCTGTAAAAATAACTTCAACAATCTATGGAGTAGGTTGTTTTTGTTCCCCCAGAGACTAGGTGTCTCTGGCAAAAATGAAAAAGACATCAGTTGTCCATACTTTTAGAGGCCTGACACCTCCAACTCAACTAGGCTTTGAAGAATTACTAATCAGATGTTTTGATGGGCAGGGGGGAATTATGGAAGGAGAATGCATCTAATGATCACATGGAAAAGAAAAAGACTCATGCTTATGGCATTCTTTCATCATAATGCAGTTTTTTTTAACATTTATTAATATTCATTTTTAACATGGTTACATGATTCATGCTCCGCCTTTCCCCTTCAACTCCCCCCCCCCCCGAACTCCCCCACCCATGGCCTATGCGCATTTCCACTAGTTTTGTCATGTGTCCTTGATCAAGACCAATTTCCAAATTGTTGGTAGTTGCATTGGTGTGGTAGTTTCCAGTCCACACCCTCAATCATGTCCACCCCTACCAATGCGTTCAAGCAGTTGTTTTTCTTATATGTTTCCTCTCCTGCAGTCCTTCCTCTGAATGTGGGTAGCTTTCTTTACCATAAATCCCTCAGAATTGTCCTGGGTCATTGTATTGCTGCTGGTACAGAGGTCCATTACATTCAATTTTACCACAGTATATCAGTCTCTGTGTATAGAGTTCTTCTGGCTCTGCTCCTTTCGCTCTGCATCAGTTCCTGGAGGTCTCTCCAGTTCGCCTGGAACTTCTCCAGTTTATTATTCCTTTTAGCACAATAGTATTCCATCACCCGCATATACCACAG
>NC_058132.1:438317236-438332099 GCF_016433145.1 Gracilinanus agilis
AGCCCCATCCCTTTTCTTATCCACTTCACCTCCTACTTTCCTATAGGGTAAGATATATCTGTATAATGTAGGATTAGAAATTAATAATACCAATACTCCAAGGATTATTTCTTATAAGATTTAATATATTATATATATATATGCATATATATATATATATATATAATTTAAAGCCAATGAAAAATAGTCTCAGTAAAGAGAAAAGAAAAGTTCCTAGACTGCAACACCTGGGAGAGAGCCCAGAGCCACCAGAGCCATCAAAGCCAAGAGCTCCAAGTGGGGGGGTCTCCAGAAAATTTATTTCCCAAATGCTAGGATGCTATGTGAGGATACAAGTCAAAAGGATGCTGGGAAATGCAATTCAGGTGCATCAAATTTCCACACACACAATATCTAATTGATGGTATATGTTTTCCCCTGTTGAACCAATTCTGATGCCAGTAAGTAAGGTTCACATGTTCCTTTTCCTACCTCCCCATCTTCTTCACTGTATAGCTCTTTCATGCCTCTTTTATGTGCAATAATTTATTCCATTCTATTTTCTCTTTCCCCTTCTCCCACTGCATTCTCCTTTCTCATCTTTTAATTTTTTTATCTATAGATTTAGAAAAATTATTTAGATATTCAACTCACACCATTATCCTCTGTTTATGTATATTCCTTCTAACTGCCCTAGTAATGATTAAGTTCTTAGGATAAGAATCATATTTCCAAGTATGGATGTAAACAGTTTAACCTTATAGAATATCTTTTTATTTCTCCTTCCTTTATACCTTTTTTGTGCTTCTCAAGTCTTATATCTCAGAGTCAAAATTTCCATTTAGCTCTGGTCTTCTCATAAAAAATATTGAGAAGTCCTCTATTTCATTGAATACCCAGTTTTCCCCTGAAGGATTATGCTTAATTTTTCCAGTTAAGTTGGTTGAAGTCCGAGCTCCTTTGCTCTCTGGAACATCATATTTCCAGGTCCTCCAGTCCTTTAATGTAGTGTTACGATTAAAAATGATAAAGAGTGATATAATAATATAAATTAGTATTTTAATTAAAGCCATGCTGATAGGGATAAAATCATTAGGCTATGCACTTGTAAGAATTCAAAATTGCCGCCTCAGCCATTATTGTTACTACTCTTCTCTTCCTGCGCCTTCTACCTAAGAGAGCAACTTCCTCCTCACCCAGGAGATTTAACCCCTCTCTTACATCATCATACTTCCTGTTTGCCATGAGGAATCATGGGAAATGTAGTTTCAAAGTCTCTCACGTGTCCATAGGAAAATATATATATATATATATATATATATATATATATATATACTTTTAGATGGCATCTCCCAAATTCCAATTTTACAGTAGAAGCTTGTAAATCTTGTATTATCTTGACTGTGGCTTCCTATTTCAGTAATTTCTTTTGGTTTGTTTGCAATGTTTTCCTCTTGACCTGGGAGTTCTGGAATTTGGCTATCAGATTCCTGGTAGTTTTCCTTTTAGGATCTCTTACCTAGAGATGGTCTAAGGAGTCTTTCAATATCTATTTTACCACCTAGTTCTAGAATATCAGGGCAGTTTTCCTTGATAATTTCTTGAAAGATGATGTCTAAGATTTTTTTTTTTTTGTATTATGGCTTCCAGGTAGGCCAATAATTCTTAGTTTATCTCTCCTGGATCTATTTTCTAGGTCAGTTGTTTTTCCAGTGAGATATTTCACATTTCTTCTATTTTATTTATTCTTTTGTTTTTGTTTGATTGTTTCTTGATGTCTCATTGAGTCATTAGCTTCCACTTGCCCAATTCAAATTTTTAAGATATGATTTTCTTGACTGTTCTTTTGTTACTCTTTCCCTGTTTGACCAATTCTGCTTTGTAAAAAGTTCTTTTCCTCATTGAATTTTTAAATCCCTTTTTCCAAAGGGCAGATTTTATCTTTCAAGAAGTTTTTCTCTTCAGTGGATTTTTGTGCCTCTTTTAGCAATTGGTGCATCCAATTTTTTAAGAAATTATTTTCTTCAGTGTTTTTTGTGCCTCCTTTACAAAGCTCTCAACTCTTTATTATTTTCTTACATCATTCTCATTTTTTCCCCAATCTTTGTCTCCCTCTCTTATTTGCTTTTTAAAATCATCTTTTTGAGATTCTTAATTGCTTCTGAGCTGGAGAATAATTTGTATTTTTCTTGGAATCTTTGGTTGCATCAATACTAGCTTTGTTGTCTTCTTCTGAGTTTGTGTATTGGTTTTCCCTGTCACTAAAGTTTCTTTTTTATTGTTTGCTCATTTTCCAGACTTTTTTTTTGTCTTATAACTTTAAAAAACTGTTACAGGTTCATGCTCTATTCCTGTGGTGAAGGGAGTTCTATTCCAAGCTTTGAATCCCTTATACAGCTGCCTTCAGAGCTAACTGGGAATCTCTGTGTTTTCAGTTCTCACAAAGTGGTACACGGCCTATGGAGAGATCTCTTCCAGCCTGCTCTCTGGTCTGTGAGCAAACATAAGCACTCTTTTCCACCTTAGAACTGTAATAAGGATCCCTTCCCCTACTGTTGCTACAAGTGCTAATAAGGGCTAGTTTTCCTCCTCACCTTGAGATCACAGCCCAGGACTGTTATCTAGATTTGTATATGCACAATGTGTCACAATTTTGTACCCAGAAACAGCAAGGGAAAGTGGTAATCTCCTTCTGGGCAGTTGTCCAATCCTTCTTACCATCTGTGATTGAGAACTCCAGAAATCTCTGCTGCTGATTCAGGGACCCCCAAGGCCTATGGTGGTGTGCTAAAAAGGGGCCCCTCTTTTTGTACTTTTCTGTGCTATACTTCCACCCCAGTGTGAAAAAATTTTCATACTAGCCTTTTAAGTTGTTTTGTGCTAGAAAACTGTGCCACTACATCCTTTTGTGGGTTCTGAAGGTCAAAAAAAAATTGAGGCATTATATTATGCCCTTTGGGCATAGTTCCAAACAATTTAATGTTCTTATGCACTAATCTTAAAACATATGTAGTCTTCTGATCAAAATTTTTCAGGAGTTCTTTATTGATTATGGAATAAAATAAAAACTTTTGTAATCTGGAATTTTTGCCTCCTATAATCTACATCTAATCTTTATTTCAGTATTATTTCACATATTCTCACCCCCACTTTCCAAGGATACTACGTGTCAAATGCAGTTGCAGAAAAAGAATATGCCTATATTCAAAGGGCCAAAGTATATAAATATGACAGGCTTACAGACTCAAAATTTAGTGGCAAATTCTTTATATGCGGCAAACCATGAAACAAAAACATAAAATGGTCCTCAGTTCTATAGGGATCACTCTCTTGATTCTATAATGATGTGGATGAGTGAGAGAAAAAGTGGCACAGGGTACTATGAATCACGGTTTTCAAATTATTTATAATTTATGAATTTATTTATCTGTGCTCTAAATATGGATCTTTTATAACTAACCCAAAATGAGAATATTCCTGGAGGAAATCATTCTTATATTTCTTAAAATTCTAATTATAAGTGAAACCTGAGTACTAAAGGGAATTATTGCTAAATTCAAAGATGGCTCATAGGTTCACTTTGAAATGGCAATTAGAGGATTTGGTTCTATGGTGTTCCTAAAAGAGAACAAGAATAATTCATGGGACTCGGTCATTTCATATTTCTGTGCTCAAGATAAATATTTGTAGAAAGATCCATATGAAACATTTTCAAGGTGTATGCTAACATTTGTTATAGAGGATGAGAAAACAGTAAAGTTCTATGAAAAACTTAATAAGACCTTTCAAATTAAATGAGAATATACTTTAATAATTAGAAATTTCAATGAAAATGTGGACAACAATGATTTGGGCAAACATATTTTGAAAAGCATGGTTTATCATTCAGAAACCAAAGATAACAAAGGCTCATACATAGGTCATGTAAGGAAAAGTTTGGCCCAGAAAAGGTTTGGAATATTGAAAAGCAACTTTGAATGACAGGAGCAGCAGTTGGAAGGAGGAGCAGAGGCTTGTGGGAGAGAGAATCCTGGGAAGAGGTCTTTGACTCTGGACTCGGTGGGAGATGGAGAACTTTACCTGACCTCTGGTAGCAGCTGAGGCTGCCTGAGGTTTCCCATGATATCGCTTTTCCTGAAGACCTGATAGTGTTCCTGCTACCTTACATATATCACAGAAGAAGTGTTTAGATATTTGCCAGCAGCTAGAAGGGGTCTGTGGACCAGAAAAGCTGCTGGGCCAGCCTTGAAGACTCACTGTCCTGCCAATTAAGAGAGACCCTTATAATTCTGTTTTGTCTGTAATTTACTTTAGATAACAGATAAAGGGAAGGGAGTAAGTGAGCTCCTGGCCAAAGTCTGAGGGCTTGACCAGGCCTGAAGGACTTCATTCTGATTGTGACAGAGCAAGGCTTCCTACCCTGCTTTCCTCACCCATCCTTGTTCCTTTAATATAATAATAAACTATCTTGTTAATGAATAGTATTCAGATAAAAGTTTCCTTAGGGGATACAGTGTAAACAGAGGGAAGAAGAGGGAATTGGTGGAGATTGCCTATCAAGCTTTGATTACACAAAACCCAATGATGCCTGTCATTTAGTCTTACCTCTGCAGGGCTAGGTTCAGAAAGGGTTTCTTGGGGTCCAGGCATTATGTTAAGTCCTGGAAAATGTCAATACTCAAACCCAAAGAAAACTCTTACCTGAATACATGTTCCTGTCCAACTCTGTCAGCTACACCATTCAAAGAGATAACCTCTTGATACCCTCAAAGTAAAGGTGAAGAGTTTCCCAAATAACCAGTTCTAACCAAATAACATCTTTGGAACTCCCTAAATCATCTTTACAATCATATTGAAATTTCATGTCTATGTATCTCAAGTAAATCCTTCAAGAAGATAGTTGGGAGGCAATAGACATGGAGTATACCAAAGTAAACCACACACATAAAAAAGAGATTGATTATATTTTGACAAGAATTAACTGCTAAATAATGATGGAAGTATTTTTTTAAAACTCTTACCTTCAGTCTTGGAGTCAATACTGTGTATTGGCTCCAAGGCAGAAGAGTGGTAAGGGTAGGAAATGGGGGTCAAATGACTTACCCAGGGTCACACAGCTGGGAAGTATCTGAGGTCACATTTGAACCTAGGCCTGGCTCTCAATCCACTGAGCTACCCAGCTGCCCCCAATGGAAGTATTTTTTTTAACTCTTAACTTCTGTGTATTGGTTCCTTGGTGGAAGAGTGGTAAGGGTGGGCAATGGGGGTCAAGTGACTTGCCCAGGGTCACACAGCTGGGAAGTGTCTGAGGCCCTCCCGTCTCTAGGCTTGGCTCTCAATCCACTGAGATACCCAGCTGCCCCCAATGGAAGTATTTTTGATACAGTTGTCTACATACAGACCACTAATTTATAAGAGCAAAAAATGTAAATCATTACCAAAATGGAGGAATCAACATAATAAAATAAGATGTACAGTTGAATCAACTTCAATATATCTTATCTAAAACAAAGTATTATCATGGGGAAAAAATAGAACTGGTTATTTAGACCTCAACACACCATCCTCAGTTCTAGACTGCATGGAGTCCTTTTCCTTTTCCCCTATCTTTCTAGTATGCACAGCCACAATTCTGATAAATTCCTAGATTGTTCTGGAGTGAGAACTTTTGATTATGTATGATTTATCTTGTGAAAACCTGTTGACTGGTTGCTCAGGCAGAAGATCTGATAAATTAGGATGCCACACCTGATTGAATAAGAGATTGCTTCTAGTTGATTGTCTTTCTAATTGCAATCCTTCATTTGATAATACATGATGTTTCAGCAAGGAGGGTAGGTTAGTCTTTCTTCTGTCCAAACATAATGACATTAGAGGACTGTCATTCCTCACATGGAAGATAGAATCTACTAGCTGGGTTTGTACTAGAGTCTTTGGAATTTATTACCTTTCTTGTGAGTTTCCTTCCTTTAACATTGATCTTATAAACACTGAAAGTTCTAGAGAAATTACAGTGAAGGCATCTCTCATCATCAAAGGGGCAGCAGTGGCATCCCATGAAGTGGCCATCACTGATGGAAAAGGGGAGTGCTACAAGGGACATTTTAATCACAGCCAAGAGAGGGGCAATAGAAAACAGATGAACAAAAAAAATGAAGTGTTTATACAATGTTAAAATAGGGGTTAATGTAAAATGGATAATTAGAAGACTTGCTAAACTGTTGTTTTAGCAAACTGAATTCCAGCAGATTGCAAAAAATAAATTTCTAAATTCTGTTCTAATCCATGTCTAACTGATGTTATGATTCTTTTCTGCTTAATATTCCCTTTTCTATAGTTGAATTCTATAGTTGAATAAATGATTTGTTTCATATTTAATTTATATTTGGGTGCTATTTATTTCAAGCTCCAGTATTGACTATTATATAATTAGAAAGTTTCCTTGGTAATGCTAAGGTAAAGAAGATGATTATGAGAAATTAGCAACATACTTTCTCCACTGAGAAGTCAAGATTCCCTTTACAATGAACCTGATAAACAACCTCATGTTTGGGTTTCAGATCAAGCTACGACATAGGTCACCAACTTTGGAACTTCAATTGAATAGTTGTATCTAGCAATAAATTGCCCCAAAAGAAGAACAAAACATCTAAGATATTTCCTCATCTTGTAAGCACACATTACTAAGTGTAAAACTATGAGTACCATCTACAATGCCAGAATAAAACATATTTAAAAAATTAAAATCTTATAGATAAGATTTATATATAGATATATAGATAAGATACAGATAAGTTGGAATATTGTGAGCATTATTGCCTTCTAAAACAAAAAATAAATGAGGTGAAAAAAAGAATCCAAAAAAGTTCAATAAGAGATTTCTGAAAAAAGGTTCAGACTTTATTGTTTTTTTGTTTAAGTATTTTAATTTTTAAAATTACATGACAATTGTTTTCTGACATTTTGCAATTCAGACTCCCTCCCTTCCTCTCTTCTTATATAGGTTATAATAGTATTTTCATGCAATACATATTTCCATATTCTTCATGCTATGTCAGAAGACATAAATCACACATGCAATAAAAAGAAAATTCATGAAGGAAATAAAGTGACATATGACATACTTTACAATCTGATCCCAACAGTTCCTTCTTTTACTGTGGATAACATTTTTAAACATGAGTTTCTTGCGGCTATCTTGGAACCTCATTTTTCTGATAATAGTTTAGCCCTTCACAGTTGATATTCCTGTATACTGTATACCCTGTTTTCCTGATTTTGCTTACTTCACTTTACATCATTACCTCCTATTTGAATTCATCCTATTTATCTTTCTTACAGCACAATAGTATTCCATTGCAATCATATACCACAACTTCTGCAGACAGTTACCAATTGATGGGGACCTCAATTTCCAATTCATTAACTCCAAAAAAAGAACTGCTAAAAATTTTTTGTACAAGTAGGTCCTTTTCCCTTATCTGTGATATCTTTTGGATACAGATCAATAGTGTTATTGGTGGGCCAAAGGGTAGGAATAGATTTATGGCCCTTTGAAATCATCAAAACAATCTGGTATTGACTAAGAAATAGAATAGTGGATTAATATAATAGATTAGTTGATGACCTTGGTAACCTAGTGTATGATAAACCCAAAGATCCAAGTTTGGGGGGGAAGAACTCTCTATTTGAAATAAACTTTTTGGAAAATGGAGAACAATACAGCAGAAACAAGACATAAAACAATACCTCATATTCACTAAGTTTGAGATCTCATATGGCTGGGCCTCTTTCTTTTATACATTTTTTTTCATTCATTCTCTTGATACTCTTGACCTATTGTTCCACAGATAATAATCATTATTTTTCTAGCACTAAAAATAATTTTTGAGTAGTTTGATTGTTATTACATTGAATAGGTAAATTAAATTAGGTAGAAACATCATTTTAGTTATATTGTCTTACCTTATCCATGAGCAATTAATATTTTTCCAATGATTTAGTTTGGATTTTATTTTTATGAAAAGTGTTTTGTAATTATATTCACATAGTTCTTGGGTTTATTTTGGTAGGTATTACCTCAGATATTTCATATTGTTTACACTTATTTTAGGTGGAATTTCACTTTCTTTCTTTTTCTATTGATCTTTGTTGGTGGTAAATAGAAATATTTATCATTTATGGGGAATTATTTTGTATCTTGCAACTTTGCTAAAGGTGTTAATTGTTTCTATTAGTTTTTTGGTCGATTATCTGGGGTTCTCTATGTATACTGTCATATGATCTGCAAAGTGATAATTTTGTTTCCCCTTTGCCTATTCTAATTCTTTCTATTTCTTTTTTCTGCACTTATTACCATAGCTAGCATTTCTAGTGTCTTTTTAAAAAAAACTTTAGTTGAAGTATAATAGATTCTGATCCAGACCCTTTATTTTATTCAGTGTGTGTGTGTGTGTGTGTGTGTGTGTGTGTGTGTGTGTGTCTGCTTTGAATAGATTTCTGCACACAGCATATTTTGGGATTTTGGTTTTTAATCAACTCTTCTATCCTTTTTTGCTTTATGGGTGAATTTATGTCATTCATATCATCACTTATAATATTTCCTCCATCTTATTTTCCCCATTTACCATTTTTTCTCTCTCTCTTTCTCTCTCTGTCTATTTTTCCTTTTGGCCTTTCCCTATTCTCAAATGTTTTGCTTCCAACTATCAGCTCCTCCAAATGACTGTCATTTTGTCCTTCTCCATCCATTTTTTCTTATTCCCCTTTCCTCCTACTTCCATATAGGGTGAGATAGGTTTCTGTAGCTGAGTGTGTGTGTTATTCTGACTTTGAGATAATTTGATGAGAGTAAGGTTCAAGTATTGCCTGCTATACTCCACATCTTCTCCATTACACTAACTCTATGAACCTCTTCATGTGGCATAATGTACTGTCTTCTATTTCTCTGTTTCTCTTCCCACCATGTGTTCCTCTTTCCTGCCCCTTGATATTTTTATATCAACCCATTTTATTTTATCTTATTTTATTTTATTCCCTTCCTTCTTTCAACGTATACTCTTTTTTATGCTCCTAAGAGAAATAAAATTCTTAAGTATCTTAAGTATCCAAAGTATCACAGATTCACAGATGTTTTCAGTATTTCAATTATCACCTTCCCAGGTATGAATTTACTCAATTCAATCTTACTGAAACCATTAAGCTATTAATTTTCTGTTTATCTTATTGTTCTTTGCTATAGTGTCAAATTTTTTACTGAATTTTCTTTTCATCTATGTATTGTGTGTGTGTGTGTGTGTGTGTGTGTATTTGTTTAATCAGGAATTGTAAAATAAGTTGTCTATTTCATTTTTTCTCCTGGAGTATTATGCTTATTTTCACTGGATATGTGATTTTTGCCTTTCAGAACATCATATTTCAAGCCTTCCAGTGCTTTAATGTAAAAGTTGCCATATCTTGTATAATCCTGACTATTGCTCCACAACATTTTGAATTTTTTTCTTCTCACTGCTTGCAGTACTTTTTTCTTTGGCCTGGAAGTTTTTGAATTTTGCTGTAATAGTCCTGGGATGCATTATTTTAGAGTCTCCTTCAAGAAATGATCAGTAGAGTCTTTCAATTTCTATTTTCCCTCTATAGGACATTAGGGAAGTTTTCCCTGATGATTTCTGGCAAAATGGTGTCCAGGTTCTTTTTTTTTTTAATGCTATCTTTCAGGTATTCTGATAACTCTTGGACTGTGTCTCCTGGATTTATTTTCCAGATCACTTGTTTTTCCAGTGGATTATTAGAGATTTTCTTCTATTTTTTCATTGTTTTGATTTTGTCTTGTTATTTCCTAATGTTTATGGTGTCATTAGCTTTAATTGGTTCAATTTTAGTTTTTAGGGACTTATTTATTCCTTGAGCTTTTGTGTTTCCTTTTCCAATTGGCCAATTTTGCTTTTTAATGAATTAATTTCTTCTGAATGGTTCAAATGGAAATAGTGGCTTGTTTTGTTTGGCCAGTTTTTCCATTTTTTTCTTCAATGTTTTCAGTGAATGCCCCCCCTCCCCCAGTTGTTGAATCTTTCTGACATTTATTATTTGATTTTTCATATTCTTTTCAAATTCTTCCAAGAGTTCTTTTGGAGCCTGACATCAATTCTTTCTTTCCTTTAGTGCTTTGCATTTCTTTTTTTTGCCATTGTTGTCCTCTTTTGAGTTTATATTTTTATCTTCCCTATAACTAAAGTATCTGTGTGAGATTAGATTTTTGGGGGGTCTTTTGCTATTATTCTCCCCCCTTGTTACCTTGTCCACCTGTTGAAGTTCTACTCTGCATCTAAGGTAAAGGGAACACTGCTCCAAGCTTGTAGTGTAGCCTTAATCTGGTGCGTGGGGGTAGTCCTGGCTATCTGTGGGTCCCTCAGTGTGCAATTCAAGGGAGTGGGCTGGCTGGTTGGCTTCTTGTGGGGAGGCTTGTAGCTATTTTGTCAAGCTGGATTCTGCTCCCTCTGTTACCAGTTCTGCTACTGCCTCCTTTGCTGGGCAGTTCCTTGCTCTACTATTTTGCTGACTCAGGCTATGTTGAATCATGTATGGCTGGCATTGGGCTGCATCCTAACTCTACCATTTCATTGTCTCAGTCTTTTTGGTAGCGGCTTAGTCTGCTTTCTTTCAGTTCTTCCCTGATACCACACTTATTGGGATGGCTACTCTTCCTTCTTACCTCACTGAGAGGTGTCCCTTTTGCTTTCCTTGGTTTTGAAGTATTTTATTTTCTATTGTTTGTATATATTTGGAAGTTTGGGGCCAGCTGAAAATCCCTTATTCTGATATCTCAGCTCTCAGCATGAAACTCCACACAGATTTTGTTAAAAAAAAAATAGATGGCCAAGAAAATGTAACTACAGAGCCATATCATATATCCCCACATTCACAAAATCATTAAAAGTATTATGTACATACATATTGAAGGAATTCTTGATGAAGGCAACAGGCAGGCATCTACAAATGGCAGACCATATATATGTATTCACAAAATTGACTGAAAGATATAGAGATTATGAGAAACCTTCATGATTATTGTTTGCTGGCTTCAAAAAAGTGATTAGTTAAACCAAAATTTCACAAACTGTCCTTCAAAAGAGTGCTTCCCATATGAATGTCAAAATCATCTAAGTCTTCTGAAGATTTAAAAACAAATATAACCTTGTTGAGCATTACATACAATAGAGGGATATGCATTTTCTAAGGAATTTTCAGTTGTCACAAAGGAGATTAAGGGTGAAGAAATATGCCCTATATAACTTGACTAAACAGCCAAATGAAGCAAAAACTGGCATATTAGGAGGCAGAAAATAAGCATTTAAGTCCCTTTTAAGCGCCAAGCACTGTACTAAGTGATTCACAGACATCTCATTTGATCCTCATATACCTACAAGGTATGTACTATTTTTATCCTCATTTTCAGTTGAAGAAACTCAAGTAGACAGAAATTAAATGACTTACCCAGGTTCATACGGCAAATAAGTGTCCAAATCCAAATTTGAACTTAGATTTTTCTAATTCCAGGCCCAGGGCTCTATCCAATCCATCATTTAATTGGATAAAGAATGTCTGTTGTCCAGGCTATGCTATACTATACAGGTGGATAGGCAACTCAGAAATAAATGTATGATGTATACCATTGAGATTAGAACAACATACTAATACATGCAAATGAACTATGAAGTGAGATCAGCATTAGAGAGCAGAAGAGACTGAGTTAGATTATGTCTGAGATATTACATACTGCTTTTAATGACCTTATTTTAAAAAAAAAAAAAGACCCATAATTTTAGCATCCATATTCTTCCAATAATGCCTTATGACTGCAAACCAAAGAATACTACAGTTGTGAAGAATTAAAGTGGTGAGTCAATTAAAGAGAGATCTATAAGTGGATAGTAACATATTACCAAATGAAGAATTGTACCTGAAATCCTTATGGTCATCAGAGGGATGTACAGATGAAAAAGGAAAGAGAATCATATAGTAAGAATGAGGCTTAATTGATAGACAAACTACAAACTTCCCTGGGTATTGATGCTATGTCAAGCTGGTAGAGGAAGGCCCCCAGTATGTTAGTTACCAATGGAAGAATTATGGAAGAAAATGGACAAATCAAACAACAGAAGGAGTTATACATAAATTGTAATCTTATTATTGGAGAGAGTCCCTATATAAATGAAATCACAAATCCATCAAAGAATTCCCTCCTCATACTATATATTTCATCTGACCTCTCCCTGCCCTATTATTGTCTCTATTCATTTATTAAAGCCAATTATGCACTCCTTCCTCATGCCTACAAAAATCCTTTTCCTTTGAAGCCTATCTAAATACAACAACCTCCACCAAGTTTTGCTACTCAGATAAAAACAATCTCTCCCTGCTCAAATTTTCTGGCAGTTTTTCAAGATCCCTTCTCTTCCTCTTTCACATTCTATCTCATAGCAAATATATTTGTGAATGCTTGCCCCAATATCCCAATAGACTTGAAGCTCTTTAAGAGGAGGAACTAATACTTGAATTTGTATATTCTCAGAGCATAGCAAAGAAGTTATTTAATAAAATGTTTGTTTAATTCACAATCTTCACAATCTTTCTCCCAGATATACAACAATAGCCTTACGTATCGCTCATGTTTTCCTTCTCTGTGACTTTTTATATGCCTGGAATGTTCTTCTCTCTTATGTTACTTATGGGAATCTTTAATATAAAACTCTGTAAGGTTAAAGCTTGTACATAATGCTATCTAATCCTTTTTACTTCATATAGTATAAAGCAAGCCTAAGATCTCATCATCAGGAATAAGGCAACTAGTACATCATTTTCAAAGACAGAGCAATCTTTTCCAGACATATCAAATGCGGTATATTCCACTTATTATTATCTGTGAGTTTGGGAAAAAGAAGCTGCTTCTGTGTTTGGGAGACACATGACTAGCTATATATTTTTGCCTCGAAGATTGTCATGTAAGTATAATGGTAACAAATATTTTTTAATGGATTTAGAAATGGAATTTAGATAAAATCCCTTAATTTTTTTCACCATATTTGTCTAGTATATATATACATATATATGTATATATATATATATATTCATATGACGTTTTTTGTATATGCCATATGTAATATACCTTAAACCATTTACTGTCACTTCTATGAAAATCAACTGTCACACAGTGGAAAGAATACTAGTTTTGGAATTAGAAGATCTAAGTTTAAATTCTACCTCTCTGTAGAGGTAGAATTTAAACTTTTAACCCCAGGCCAAATCATTAGACCTCCAGGGGTCTCAGATCTGTAAAGTGTGGGGATTCAGCTATCTTCTCTTTAAGGTCCCTTCCAGTTTTAAGTCTATAAACCTATCCTCCTCTGATCCACTACCAATGGTGCCACTTAATGTTGAAATTTATTATCTTTTTTTAATTTGAAATTTTCAAATACCAAAAAATTAAATTCAAGATAAAAAGTTTATTACAATGAATATCTACAGTTAAGGTCTAAAAAATTTAATGAATGGAAGGGCATAATAAAAAGGAACTTAGCCCTCCTTTCTTTAGACCTATTTGAAATGAATCTGATTTAAATTTCATACCTTTTCTCAACCTGAAAATAAAGAGAACTGCTGAAGGAGCAAGAAGAGTCTTTAGTCAGGACAGAGGAAGTGCATTTTGGGGTCACTGTATCACATAGGAGAGTTTGAGCACCCACCCTAAGGCAAAAGGAGCTGATTTATTTAAACTTGAAGTTTATTTAAGCTGAAGTTTATTTAAGTTACTTAAATGTCAACAGGGAAGAGAGAACAGAGGGGGCAGCAACAGGGAGGAATGACTAACATTTGATGGAGTGAAAATAACCCTTTCTGATAACTGTATTTAATGCTCTATATAGAGCAAAAGGAGAGAGTGGTGAAGTACCTTAGCTTCCATGAGTCCAGCTGCAGTTTCCTTATGTTAGATCCACCTCTTAAAATTTCATTTGTTCAAGATTTAGCTCACAGGCTGCTTTATGCGGTAAATCTTTCCCACTTGTTTTACCCTCTCCTGTTGGTATTTTCCATTCTAAGGTTATCTTTCAACTATCTCTGTATGTATCTTGTATCATCTATTTACATCTATTTACATTTATATCTACATCTACAGCATTAGAATATAAGCCTCTTAAGAGTAGAGACCATTTTTTTTTTGCTTTTTCTTTTATCTTAGTGCTTTCTTTCATCTTTAAGTGCTTAGCAATACAGGCAAAGAGTAAGTGCTTAATAAATGTTTATTGACTGATAGAATCTTGGTTTTAGTGAACAATGCAGGGACATAGTCAATAATTCTAGATCTTGCTCATTTAATCTTTTCTATGGATTTACTTTTTTCTTAATCGAGTAATTTGGAGGAAGACTGCTTTGCAAAATATTTTGAAAGATAGCAATGCCTCCTTTCCACTTTTTTGTCATTATTTACTTTGATATTATAGATCTTTTGTTCTTCCAAAAATGTTTTACTATTATTTTGTAGTGTAATCCTTTGACAACTTGATTGGTATAAAACAAAATCTGTAAACAAATTTAAATAGTATACTCCTTTTTATTAGATCCTTTTTGTCCTACCATGAATAATGAATGCTTTAAGTTCTCTATTTTATATATATATATATATATATATATAAATATATATATATAATGAATGTTTTATAGTTGTGTTTGTATAAATCCTTAGCTTGTCTTACTAGATTATTTTGTTATTTTATTTTATTTTTTAATTTTAAACCCTTAACTTCTGTATATTGGCTCCTAGGCAGAAGAGTGGTAAGGGTAGGCAATGGGGGTCAAGTGATTTGCCCAGGGTCACACAGCTGGGAAG
>NC_058132.1:438336896-438372925 GCF_016433145.1 Gracilinanus agilis
CTTAAAAAGGCAAATTTAAAAATTATAAGTTTTCTTTCTTTCCCCTCTGTATCTTATTTACCTTTTCAGGTTTCTCTCGATTTTTGTGGTTGGATATCAAACTTTCCATTTAGCCCTGGTCTTTTCTGTGCAAATACCTGGAATTCTTCAATTTTGTTGAATGCCCATACTTTCCCCTGGAAATATATAGTCAATTTTGATGGGTAGTTGATCCGTGGTTGCAGGCCCAGCTCTTTTGCCTTTCTGAATATTGTATTCCACGCCTTGTGGTCTTTTAGCGTTGAGGCTGCCAGATCCTGTGTGATCCTGATTGGTGCTCCTTGATATTTGAATTGTTTCTTTCTGGCTTCTTGTAAGATTTTTTCTTTTGCTTGGAAACTCTTGAATTTTGCAATGATATTTCTTGGTGTTTTCCTTTCTTGATGGAATGCCGCAGGTGTTCTATGAATCCTTTCAATGTCTATATTGCCCTCTTGTTGTAGGACTTCAGGGCAATTTTGCTGAATTATTTCTGTTAGTATGGAGTCCAGGTTTCTATTAATTTCTGGTTTTTCTGGAAGACCGATTATTCTCAAATTGTCTCTTCTAGACCGGTTTTCTTGGTCTGTCACTCTCTCATTGAGATATTTCATGTTTCCTTCTATTTTTTCAGTCTTTTGACTTTGTTTTATTTGTTCTTGTTGTCTTGAGAGATCATTAGCTTCTACTTGCTCACTTCTAGCCTTTAGGGATTGATTTTCGGCCATAATCTTTCGGTTTTCAGCTATGATCTTTTGATTTTCGGCTGTAATCTTCTGGTTTTCGGCTGTAATCTTCTGGTTTTCGGCCATAATCTTCTGGTTTTCGACCATAATCTTCTGGTATTCCTTTTCAATCTGGTCATTTCTGGTGTTCAATTGCAAGATTCTACCTTTTAAACAGTTATTTTCTTGCCAGATCTCTTCCATTTTCCTCAAAATCTCAGTTTTGAACTCTTCCATAGCTTGTGAGGAGTTTTCCTTATTTGAGGAGGGTCCGGATGCTTGTTTGTTCTCCTCCTCTGTTTGCTCGGTTGTCTGGATTTTCTCTGTGTATAAGCTGTCGAGTGTTAAAGACTTCTTTTTCTTGTTATTATTCTTTCTCTTCTGAACTTCCTGAGACTGAGTAGCCATCATTAACCCAGCAGCTTCTCAGATTTATCCTCGCGCTCAGTGTCTGTCCGCAATCTATTGGCTCCTGAGGTCTGAGTTCTGGTTTTTTCCAAGGTCAAGCCCCCTGGTGGGCCCCCTTGCTTGATCCTCTGCTGGAGGTTTCTTTACAAGTCTCAGGGCGCTGCTTCCACAGTCGTATACCCGTCCACACTGGTTCCCCACTTAGGCTTTAGTTCCTGGTTATGTCTGCCTCCACCCACGCCTCCGCAGTGCCTGCGTTGTGCGCCCTGCGTCCTGCTCCCGCGCTCAGATTTCGCCTGTGTTTTTTGGCTTAATGGGGTCCTAAGTCTTGCTGCTCTTGGGAACAGGTCCCGGAGCTGCCAATGACTCGATGGGTGCCCCAAACTTGCTCTATTTCTTTTTAGCTGGCTTCGGAGCTATAGATGTGTGTGGAGGGGCTGGGGGTGGGGTGGTTGCTCAGCCTGCGATTTCGTGAGGGCTGTTTCACCCCTTTATAGCATGGAAATGCCTCGATTCCACGTACCTTCCACGCTGTGCCCTGTTGTGGGGGTTCCTCTGTTCGTCTGGACTTGTTTTTATGTCCCCTTGAGGAGTTTTGTGTGTTTTGGTCAGGAGAGGTTAAGAGCTGCTTCTTACTCTGCCGCCATCTTAACCCGGAACCTGGGATCTCAGTTTTGCTGAGATTTTCTTGGGGAGTTAGATGAATTTTTAGAATCTGAACATAGGTAGAATTTCTGAATCATCCTTAATTGAATTAAGGAGGAAAGAAGCAGGCTTTAGAGTGCAAACTTAAAGATAATCATTTGTAGCCTTGATAAAAAAAGAGATAGTCTGGTCAGACAGCTGGTTATCATATGGGTGTTGGGTATGAAGGGAATTCAAGAAAGTTCCTAATGCTTAGGGGACTCAAACATTCAAAGGAGAGTCTAAGATTAGAGTTAATTTATTTAAGGAGAACCAAGACTAAAACAGGCTGGAATCCCTCAGGCTACTTGGTCAAGCATTTAACTATAGTAGCCTAGGGGAATTAAAATTGTCCTTGAGTTTCTGATATAGAACCCCCATGGCATTTCCCTCTTTTTCATTAAGGAAAAGATAGAAGGGGATCACATAGTTGGCATGAGCCAAAGCCAAGGGCCAACTTGAGGAGGCTAAAAACTTCAGTTGCCTCAGAGACCACTAAATCAAGTCAGAAGAAGAATCTTTTAAGATCATATAAAGGTTGGGCAAGAGAGGAGATACTAGGGATCCAAAGAGGGCAATAGACTACCAGTCCAAGAAGACCTCTCAATTACCTTTTGGAGTATGATAGAGGGAAATATAGGATCGCAGAGATCCATTTAGGATAAAAATAAAGTCTGTCCCTGGCAGATAACATGACCAAAGAATTTTACAGAGGAACTCACTAACTGTAGTTTGTCTTGGGAAGCATTGTGTCCCTTGAGGGTCAATTAGGGCAGTAAAAAGATAGAGCCCTAAAAATATGTCTTTTCATACCTGTCAAGACAAATCCAGGAACTCTTTGAACATAATTATAAAACACTTTTCATATAAATAAAGTCAGATTTAAACAACTGGAAAAACATTAATTGTTCATAGGCAGGCTAAATCACTATAATAAAAATGATAATTTTATCTACATTAATTTACCTATTCAGTGTCATACAAATGTGTCATACAAATCAAATTGCCAAATAATTATTCATAGAGCAAGAAAAATAATAAATTTCATCTGGAAGAACAAGAGGTCAAGAATATTAAGGGAATTAATGAAAAAAAATTGAATGAAAGTGCCCTAGATGTATCAGATCTCAAACTGTATTATAAAGCAGTAATCACCAAAACAATATGGTACTGAGAAATAGTGATGAATGGAATAGATTAGGTATACAACACACATTAATAAAGACCAGAGAGCCACAGTATTTAACAAACCCAAAGATCCAAGCTTTTGGGGGAACTCACTATTTGATAAAAACTGTTAAAATAACTGGAAAACATTAGGGCAAAAGCTAGACCAATATCTAATGCCACATTTCAAGTTAAAGTTTAAACTGATACACAACATAGAGAATGTTGATAAAATGAAATGGATAATTTTGATCACATTAAATTTAAAAGTTTCTGCACAAACAACACTGATGCAAAATTAGAAGGGAAACTAACTGGGAGAAATTTTTTTATAGCAAAAGTCTCTGACAATGGCCTCATTTCTCAAATATATAGAGAAGTGAATCAAATTTATAATAATACAAATCATTCCCAATTGATAAATAGTTGAAGGATATGAACAAGCAGTTCTCCAGAAAAGAAATTAAAATTATAGGCATATGAAAAATATGTTCATATAGGGTTAATTTATCATTAGATATAACTTGAAGATGTTCTTAGTAGATTATTCCAATTAGTAGTTTGGAACCAATGATTTGCCTTACCTGGTCCAAGGAGGATAAATGACAGGGATGCCTGAGCAATAGGTAGAAAAGGTAAGATGGAATTACCTGGCAAAATCTTTGGGTTTTCATGAATTTGGGAATTCCTTAGCTAGTGTTCATAATTAGGCCTTTGTCTAGGGGACAAAAGATCCTTTGGACAGTTGGAACCCTCCCAGAATTCAAATCCTTCTTCATCTTAAAAGGAAATTAAAGAACTGGTTCAGAGGAAAGGTAGGAGAAAATTTCTGAGAGACATCATGTTTTTGGTTTGGTTTGGTTTTGTTTTGTTTTTGCAGAAGAGGTACATAAGGTATTATGTAAATTCATAACTTTTTCATTCAGGGAAGATAATTCAAATTCTGATCTTTGCCTCAAGGAGTCATTTATTGAAAAAAGCCCATTCAAATTACTTTATCTCATTTTTTGTTTGTTTGTCTAGAAAATTTCCAAGAAAATTTGTTTTAAACCTATAGTGAGAGCCCCACCGTGGCCAGAAGTGACAGACATCATGTTTTGTTAAAAACAGCCAATGAAATAGGAAACTGCAGATGTCCATGCCAGTTTTGAGACACATATCCTGAGGTGGCACTTTTAGGGAGCCCATCTATAAATGACCCCAAATTCTTTATGGGTACTTAAAGAGAAAAATAGAAGTCTAAATAAAAAGCTAGACTTGACTGAGAGAGAAGGGAAACTGATTTTTAAGAAATGATCTCTAACCAGTTAGAGGGGAGAAAGCCAGAGGATGGATGAGAAGGGGTCCTGAGGCCTGCTCCCATGACTAGGTGAAGTCCAATATCAAAATCCTTTTTCTGATACCAAATGTCAAACTAGAAAAACTGAGTCTGAAAAAAAATCAATAGGCATTTTTTTTGGACAAATGAAAGGACTAATAAGCTGGGACCATGCATGTATTAGGTATAAGTAAACCCATCATACTTGAGTTAAACAGGGTTTAAAACCACAGAAGTTTGGGTAAGACATGCAGGGTGATAATCTTTCAATTACAGATGGTACAGATATGGGGAAAATACAAAGGGTAGAGTAACAGAAGATTTCTCCGAAAAGGGCACAACAAGATACAAGGAGAAAGTATACAGCAAAAGGCCAGTAATTGTCTCTACTGAGAAATGAATCTTGCTAACTATTATGAGAAGTATACCCACAGAAACTAACTATTATAGTTCAGGAGTTTATAGTCCTACCAACTTAATCAATAGCTCCTTTTATAAGACCTCAAAATAATAAAGTATTCAAATAGCAAATAACTTTATTTATACAAAAGACCACTAAAAGGACTTATGTGATCTCTTAGGGAATCAAAAGGAATACTTGAATGCACAACCCTCTCCAGGACATGAAGAGTCTTCATGTTTTATAGTTATACCACAGTGTGAGCACTCACATGAGACTACATGGGGGTTCACTCATCCAGTTCTACAATGCTGATTTTCTAGCAGTTTACCTGTGGTTTCTACACTCTGTTTTTACTCTATAACTTTATTGTTGCCATCCTTTACCCCCAGGAGGTGTTATAGGTCCTTTTTATCATTCTTTTTCTCTTCTCTATCTTGCTGTTTGACTCAAATCTTTTCATTTTGAAATTCAATAGTGAATTCATCCCATTTACCACCTCATCCTCCAATACTTAGGTAGTAGTGTGCTCCTATTTATTCCAACATTGAGTTTTTTGATATTTAGAAAGAAGCTCCTATTCTTTCCCAGCTGACTTTCTCTTCCCTATATTCTTCCAGGGCTATTGCACCTAGCTAATTAAGCTAATTATATTAGGATGGTTCTTAAAGATTCCCAATAAGAAGTGGCGAGAGGTAAAGTCAGTGACCCCAAAGAAATTCTCCCATGGCAGATATGTGTAACTCAGTGTGTTCAAATCCAAACCCCGAAAGCTAAGTACCCAGTGAACTTTCACTGCTAATTGCTAGGCTCCTTTAAGATGACAGGCAGCTGGCCCTTCCCTGCTGAGGTAACTCCCTCTTATTGGATGGTGGCAGACTGGCAGGAAGTGTATGCTTGAATTTCCTGCCCCATCAATGGGGTAGATTGAATCTTAACTGTTCAGAATTCTCTCTTCTTCCCAATCCTCCTTAGCCTAGGTGGTAATGAAATAACCACAAGATTCTCTGATTAAAGCTAAGGGATTTTTTGAAAACTGTGGAAGGAATAGGCAAGGTAAGAGGACTTGGTGGTACTAAGCTGTTGCTATGGTCCTGCTGGGAGGTGTTGGCATAGGTCCTAAGAAGGTCTTGGCAGGCCAAGGGCTGGCTGCCCTGGACCAGAGCTAAGCTATCTCTGGTCAAGAGGTTGATCAGATCTTCTGGCTAATTCAGTTGATAATGGAAATAGTTATTGTTGAGTTGCTCTTAAAGAAGGTCCTAATATCTAGTCTATTCTAATTTCCTACCCACAATCCTCCTTCCTTCACCTCCCTTCAACCCGGGGCCCCAGGGAAAAGGGTAAACAAGTGGTCAGGGTGAAGTCTGGGGAAAATAGAACCCAGGGTTGGGTTTCCAGGGGCTTTTATAGTCTCAGCCCAATTGCCAGCTGGCACCTGGCTGATGACACATGCCATCTGCAACATTCCATCCAGGGCAACTGACAGCTTTGCCTAAGCTAATATTGCAATGCAAAACCCTGCATTACAAGTGAAATATCCTACTGACAATAAACAATATTGAAACTTTACAGTGGAAAATGATTGGAGATTATAAGTAGTATTGGCTCATAAAGCAAACAAGTGGAAGAGGAAAAAAGATTTTGTAAAACATTTTCTCTGAAATTCAATTAAGTAAGATCATTCCCAAAGCACTTATAGATAAAACTAAGAGCACAAAACAAAAGATGCAAAACAGAAATGATCATCATTAAAAACTTATTTTTCTTCATTTGATATCTGTGTAATCACCATATTAAGTACTGCCTACATCTTTGATGATCTACATAAAAATGTTAGAATGACATTTAAAAGACTATAAATGTCAGTAGAGAAGATAAAAGAGCAACTGGACCAGACCAAATCTATACATGAGAAATCCATCTGGGAGGTGACACCACTTTGGAGGAATTGAGGATTTAATTTTAAAATTAGCTACAAAATCAAAATATACTGAAAATTAGGGGGAAATTATGAGTTATATTACTACAAAAAAGGCAAAAGCAGAATATCCAAAAGAAAATGATTAATAATCCTCATGCCTATTTTATTTTGCCCATAAAATCCTTATAAAAATGACAAACATATTTTGAGGACATTCTTTTTGAAAATAGAAAAAGAAAACAGGTAGTCTTTCATGAATGATTTTTAGCAGTAAATCACATCTATTAGTTCACAAAATTGAAAGGTACAAAAAATACAAGATCCTACTGTGCTTACCATTTGCCAACTACTAACTTAAATATTGACTCAGTAGATCAAAATGTAGTCTAAAAAAAACCCCCAAAAAAAACAAAATGAGAAGATTACTCCAAGGTGTTTTCCATACATGTATTAAAATTATACAAAATCCCTTGATAGATGTGACAAGAGAGATAATTCTGCCCAACCATAATCTCATTATCAATGTAAAGGAAGGAGAGATTTCTGGTTCAAAAGGTAACATGAAATGTTTTAACTAGTTCAGATCCCCTAACAAATACCAGAGAATGATTATAATGATTTCTAGAGGAAATAATGATCAATAAAGTGGAAAGGGAATATAAGTAAACAACTCCATATAGTCCAGAAACACACAGAAATGTGGCAAAAGACCTGTGGATATTCTGAGTAGGCAAATCCTAAAACATCTTGAAGATAGCCTGATAAAGGTAAAAAAGGGATCACAGTCAATGAGTTTTTGGCAGTGGTTGTCAAAAGTACATCAGGGGTTGGAATTAGCCTGTAGTTGGTTGCTATTCAGAGAGATAGAGTTGAAAAGCTCATGCAAAAATTGGGGCCCTTTAAAAGGCCTGAAGCCAGCAATTGTCTGAATTTATGAGAAGACATAGTAATCTCCTAGTTGGTGTCTTTCCTGATAGCCCAGAAATTACAGTGGGTGACTAACCATGTGTAAGTTCCTATCACCAGGGGTCTTCTAGGCAAAAACTAGTTTTTCCTTTTGTTCTGAGGAAAATGAACTTTCAATTAATGAGCCTGGTTAGGAGTATAAGAGGGAAAGAAAGATGATGAAAGCCAATTAGTTTACAATGAAGGAGGGAATCAGAGGATCATAAATCTAGAGCTGGATAGAAGCTCAGAGGTAATCTAGTTGAACACTAAATTTCAGGTGAGGAAACTAAAGCCTGGGGAAGTTAAGTGATTTGCCCAAGGTCACACAAGAATAAGTGGGATCAGAACATAGGCAGCAGAATTTTGGTAGATTAACAAAATTGTTTTTTAAGGTTAATCCACATTTTAAAAAATTTCCCCATCGATTTCTTACACTTAGAAATCAATAAAATAATAAATCAATTGCTCATTTCTGAGGTATAAATGTTCATAATGAAAATTGAACAATTGACTCTCACCAGCAGATCCAAGCTGACTCCAACACATATCCCTGAGCTGAGATCTTCAGACTCCAGAGACAATGCCTTTCCATGACTTTCACAGTTGAAGAGACTTGTGGGTGGAATAGGGGGTAGACACTTGGAGAGGAGAACTAAACAATATAAGAATGAAAGCATATATGTGCAAGTGGAGAACATTATTCTAGATTAGAGAAACAGCAGGGTTGGGGTTATGCTAGAGGGGCATATTAGCCTTTGGGGATTTTTTCTTCTAATTAGTAGGGGCTATTCAAACCTATAGTTTGAGAAATCTAACATATAGATCAGCATGTAGGTAATACTTTGTATAGGAGTACTTCCATGAACAAGTCTCTCACATTTAAAAGTGTCTCAATTTTTCAGTATTGAACCCAAACTACCTAGGATCTATCCTTGTAGGGAAAGGGAAAATGGGGAAAGAGGAGAAGAGAAAGAGACAGACAGGCAGAGACAGAGAAACAGAGAACAAGATAATGATTGTTGAGTCAATTTAATGTCTCCTTGAAGAGATAGAAGGGGTTCAGAGTAAGGATATGAATCAATGGATTCCCATTATCAATGAGAAAGGCTACCCCTTTATTACAGAATTGGAGTAAGAAAGGGAGTAAGTGTAGGATCATTTCAAGAGATTTTGAAATGGAGATAAGGAACACAAATCATAATGAATGACACTTATTTTCCTAGGAAAGTATGAGGAAAGATGCTCAGCTCAAAGAACTGAGGGAAGAGGTTTGAGAAGAAAAGATTTGAAACAGCCATTATCCAGTGTGGTATAACTGATTAGGGAAGAATAAAAGAATCGCTTTGCTTCTATGAGGACTAAGTTAAGAACAGAAAACATAAACTTTTAGTGGAACCAGACTTCATGGTTAAATGCCTTCCTTGATTTTTCTTCTGTAGCTAGTGAATAGGAACAGAAGTAGCAGATGGTGGGAATCATCTAACATTCTGGTTTGACAAGTATTGATGAGACCAGGAAGCAAGGATTTGAGAATAGAAGATGTTGGAATGTGTCAGTGGTTACAATATTGAGATTGGATAGGGAAGAAAGTGAGATTAGATTAAGGATAATGGCCTGGGTAAATATTGAGGGCTATATTGCATCTCAGAATAAAGTATTAGAGTATCTAATGAAGATGAAGACAAGGGTTAGGAGGAATAAGAGATGGAATGATTAGGAGTAATTATAACATAAAAGAACTTAGAGGAACTTATGACATAAAAGAACTTAAAGAAATATGTGTAGGTGATGGCAAGAATAAGAGTATGCCTATTCCCTACGTGTGGCTATAAAGGGGTAGGAGAGTTAGCCAGGCAAGAAACTTCCATTAGGTGTCTACGTGTCAGATGCTGTAGCAAAAAAATAGTTCCTACTCTCAGTGAGTTCAAAATCATACAACTGTGTATAAATAAGATAAATACAAGATAAATTAGAAATAATCAACACAGGAAAGAAAAATCAAATCAGGAAATGCTTCTTACAAAATGTGGGATGTTAGATGTGAAAAACCAAGATGTTGAAATGCTAGTTGGTTAAGGGATTTAGGAGAATATCAACATTTATTTTGAATATATAGTACAAATGTAGGGGTTGAGGTAGAAAGTAGCAAGGAATTGAATTCCTTGAGAAGGGAAAGAGAACATGAGGGCTGATAGATAATTATAACCAGAATTTGCATTGGGTGATGAATTTTGCCAGTGAATCCACTTTTTTTTTGTTGTTGTTGAAGTAGAGTGTACCAGCGGCAGATTTCAGTTCAACCTGAGAAAAGTCTTCCTAAAAGAAAATGGATCCTTAGGGAGCAGTGAATTCCTATTGCTGGAGGCCTTTTACCACTTGTCAAGAAGGTAGTAGACAAGATTTGTGTTTTGTGTTGGGATTAGATTAGATGATTTCTGCTGTACCTTTCAATTCTGCAGTGGTATAACTCAGAGATCACTAAAGACTTATTAATTGCTAAATCCACTATTTTTTTCCAGTCCTTATTTCTTTCATCTCTGCAGCATTTTACACTGCTGACCCTCATTTTGTTTCTCTATCCTCCCTTAGCTTCCATCTAAATGGAAGCACTAGATTTGGAGTCAGAGTACTTGGTTTTAAATCCTAACCATTTGCTTCAATGTGACCCTAAGCAAGACATTTTATCTCTCAGGGCCTCAGTTTCTCAGAAGGAGTTGGGAAAGATGATTTCCCCTAAATCTATTATTCTAGGTTACTTCTACATCTCAGATAATTCCTCCCAATGGGCTCCTCTTCCTCCTCTTATACTCTCAATGCTGATATTTTCTAAGAACCTTTCCTTTCCCTCTTATTTTCTATGCTTTCTCCTTTGGAAATCACTTTCACTTCCATGGCTTCAATTATATCTGTGCAGAAAACCTACAAATTATTATCTTCATCACCATAAATTGTACATTCTGCTACAGATCAGAACTTAGATATATTTCTAATTTCTCAAAGTCAATGTAAATCCCAAATTAAATTTAATCAACTTTCCTCTGAAAGCTGCCTTTTTATTTTACATTTCAATTTCTGTTGTCATTATTATTCTTGTTACCTACGCGTTCAAACCTTAATTTCTTTGATTTTTCTATTTCCCTCATCTCCTCATCTCCACTCCAACCAACTGGCAATCTAACTCTCTCTCTCTCTCTCTCTCTCTCTCTCTCTCTCTCTCTCTCTCTCTCCCTCCCTCCCTCCCTCCTGGTTTTTCTATCAGCTTATCATTTCTTTTCCTACAATATCTTTCAAAGTCATCCCCCTCATTTCTATTCCCATTCTAATTCAAATTCTATCATCTCTTACTTTGTTATTATATAGCCTGCTTTTAAATTCTCCCAGGATCTCATCTTCTCTCCTCTATTCCAATAATCATCCTAATGTAATTTTGTGAGCACATCATTGCCCTGTCTCAAAACTTTCAGTGAATCCTCCTTACTTATTGAATAAAATATCAGTTTCTCACCTTGGTATTCAGGCTTTACAATTTTTAACTTTCCAGATATCTTTCCTTATCTTTCCAGGCCTATTTCTTAAATGCTTTCCTTTATTCATTCCATGTTCTAGTCTATTGTTTTCCATACTTAGATCAATTTTTCCCTAACACCTCTTCCCTGAATGTAAATAATTCCAAATTCAAGTTTCACCTCTTCATTAAGTATTCCCTGTTTATGTTAGCTTCCCTCTTGGATCTCTTATAGAAACTAATTTGAATTTCCTTTAGTACTTGTCATATTCCTATTTGAATTCCATTTACAAATAGCTTTTTCCTTCTCTTAGATTGTAAGCTTCTTGAGGGCAAGTATTATTTCATATCTAAACCTTCAACATCTTGTCTGATATTTCATATGAACTTAATTTTCCCTTGATTATCATACCTGCTATTAGTTTATATTTATACAGACTATATGTACTCAACCTATGGCTGAAGTCCATATAATTATTTCTAGAACTTTATTCCTATAAATGGGTCAAAATAAAATACCACATCCATGTTACTTTAGCAGTTGGACTGTGTTGTATTTAAGGAGCTGTAAGATAACAGGGATCTATAGCAATCAAGTCTCTTTAATCTTTTGGTCTATGGAGGCACACACACAGGCTTGACTGAAGGGAGGGGCAGGATCTTGTCAAAGTGCTCTTTCACTTCACTCCTCCCACTAGGCAGTTAGAAAGTCAGTTACAATATGGGCAATCTGACTAGATATCTTCTGGACCCAGACAGTAGGTTAGGAAAGACCAAACTTCTAAAGATGATAACTTTCTCTAAATTATTTCCCCACAGGATAGACTAGAAGAAGCTTGATGTCTTTGAAGCTCACAGGCACAGAGGATAGGTTTTACTTCTCGGCTACAAAGCAGAAGGAACTCAGCTTGAGGAGGTTGTGAATATATCCCAAATATGTAACTAGGCACTGCTCCCAATTGATGAAAGGTTTAATGATAGGCTGGTATGGGAAGGAAAGGGAGATGGATAAGGATAGATAAGGTCAGGGAATTCCCTAAACATCTATGTCAAAACAGCCCCTCCCTCCAAAGGGTAACTTGAATAGCTGATCTGCTCTCTAAGCCTATAAATAATCTTCTTTTATATCTGAATAACTAAACAGAGGTAAACTGTGATGTTGTTGGATGTCAAACCCAGGTAAAGCAGGTTGGCAGTTAGAAACTAAAATGGCTTTGCTCAGATTCAAGCCTCAAGCCCCAAGAGCAATCTAGCACCCAAGACCCAGCAAGCAGAGTGACCTCCCTACTCAAATCCCAGGGCTCCAATTGCCTTTAGCTGCTCCCCTATCTCAGAGTTCTAGGGCGGGGGGGCTATGGAATTCTAAGCTGTAGCCTGAATGCCTCTCTGCAGGTTGAATCCCTCTCTGCAATATGAATTTCACAACTGGCATGATAACTAGAAACTCTCCCAAGCAACAAAAATTTAATAGATGTTTACTAAAGAAGACTATGTATGTCACAATGTGTATATATATATATATATATATATATAGATAGATAGATAGATAGATAGATAGATATAGTATATTTATTTCTCTCTCACTGTGAACCAAATTATACCCTATTCAAATGGGCACTGTCTTCTCCATTTTATTTTGTTGTTAAAGATACATAATTATCTTCTAGAACATTTGTACTGTCATTCTTCAATTTCATGGGGGGAATGTTTGAGAAAACATTTTTGAAAGGCAAGAACATGAAAGTTGATACATTGAAATATGGGATTAGGTACCTATCCTGTGATCACCAAAACCTGAAATCTTTTATGGGAGATTACTGAAAGTACACTTTTTTTGCATATAATTCTTTAAAAAAATGAAACATTAATTCTGATATATAATCTTCCTAACACAATAACTATGTGAAATAACCCATAAAATGTAGTGTACAAAGTAAAACTGGTAACATGTAAAACATTTTTTCATAGAACTCCATGACCGTTTGTGTTAATTAATGTCTCAAAAAATTATTCAGTTAATTTTAAAAATGAAAATATTTTTTAGCCTAAATCCAATCTTCCAGTGTGTCAGGTGGCACTGTGAAAGCATTGTACTGTATACCATACTGCTGTCCCCTGCTTTCTGAAGTTGCCAAGACTAGTGAGGTCATAACATCACCTCCACATCAACATGATTGGTGGATAGTGCCATAGATAGTGAAGAATGTACCAGTTTGAAATAATCTACAAAATTACCAAAAAAATAAGTATGGTTCCAAAGAAGAAATGTGAGAAAAAAACCTCCCTTGCTATGAGTCTGCAGAGATAGAAGGGGAAGTTCACAGGTGTGGATCATCTTATATATTGTCAGATTTTTAAAAAATTTTCTTTTTAAAATATTCTTTGTTATATGGTATTGGTTTCTGAAAGGGGGACAAGGGAAATTTAGGTGATATAAGACATAAAATATCTACCAATAAAATTTTAAGAAAACCTTAATTTCCTGACTATTTTTAGGCTAGATGACAAAATGTTATATTTTTGATGAAATGCAGTTCATTTATACACTGAGGGGATCAAATTTTCTTCCATCACTATAACTTCCCCTGTTCTGCTAACAAACTTCCCCCTACTCAGGTGGACATTCTTTCCTTTGTTTATTCCGTTTCTTGTTGAAATTCCAAGATGAACCTGTTCAGAGAAGGAAAGAAATTGGACAAAATGAAGATAAGCGTGTCTAAATTAAGTGATGAATGTAGGCCTAGATGTTTTCTCCCAATTTGGTACTTCCCAGCATGTGGTGATAATTTTTTCCCCCTCTAAGCCACTGAATTTAATTCTTCCCAATGTGTCAGTGCCTATGATTGCTTTATTATGCAGTTTTATGCCACTCATAGCTTATCAGATTTTAAATTACCATATAAATCTTCATTGTTAGACAATATAGGAAACATCAGTTTAAATGTATCTAATCTCATCTTCAAAGTTATCTAAGAAACAATCAACACTTTAGAATGAAAGTGATACCCTTAAGCTTGAAAGTGAGAGACTAACAATATTATCCTGACTAATCATCATGAGCTATCACAATCATAATACTTGCAAAAGAGAAAACAGTGGTTTAATTAATTGTAACACCTTCAGGGTGAGAGGATGGGGGTAAGGGTGGGCAGGAAAGGAGCAGGATTCTTCCCAAGATAAATTCTATATATCTGTAGATTCACCCAAAGTATATAAAAAGAGAAATTAAAGGCTCCAGGTATGTTATTCATTCAATTTTAAAAGTCTACCTTAATGGGCAAAATAGAGGACAAAGAGTTAGGTTTAAATTTCTTCTTTCATATAAGGGATCTGAAACTTCATAGGTACAAGGACCTCTGAGTGGGAAAACTCCTTCCACTTCTGCAGAATGAAGTCTAAAAAAACTGTCCCAGTGCCTGGGGCGTGGAGAATTCCAGCGACTTTCTTGGGGGTCACATGGACATAGGAATTTAACCTGAGTCTTTCTGTCAGCCAAACTGGGACAGTTCTTGATTTGCTTAAATAGACCTTTCCACAGACCTCTATATAAATCAATTTTGACATAATGGGAATGCACAGAGAGGACCACGCCCTGATACAGTGAGAGTCCCACCCCCTCTGTTGTTTCAGTACACCTGGAGGTCCAGAGGGCAGAAGGAACACATGAGGTGGGGGCCAGCCCTTCTGGGGCTTCCTAATGGAGAAGAAGGAAGCATTGGAGGCAGACACTTGGGAACTCGACATGGACAAAGACCAGAAGATGGGGGACATTGGGAGCTAGGACAGATGCTCCATATGGAGTGTAAAGACACATGGGCCAGTCTGATAGGTGGGCAGAACGGGCAAAGGACTCCATTCTGCGCCCGAAAGTCTCAAGCCATGTCCCCATCAAGCGACTGCAGCTGTCCTGGCGTCTCTTCTAGGTTTGTTTTTATGCTTTCACCTCTTGGAAGGTGTTATTTATTTTATTTTATTTTTTAATATTTTGGAGGTTGGAAAGATGGAAAGTCTCTGAGTGCCAAGTTGAGAGGTAGGAGGGGAGAGAGCTTAAGTACTGTACAGGAAAGTTAACATATGTTTATTTATTTATTTTTTTTTAATATTCCTTTCAGAATTCTTTATGTATAGTTAAATTTATATAAAGGGTGAGAAATGCCAGTATTTACTTAAGACATCACATTATCTTCAGTCTTCTTATCTTTTATTCATAGTATATTGATTTGCTAGGTATGTATGCAAACATAAAATTACAATCCTGTAAATAAGTATAATGTAAATTAAATAAATGAAAAGCAAGTGAAATAGGTAGTGTAAGTGAATTTTTTTTAAACCCTTACCTTCTGTTTTGGAGTCAATATTGTATATTGGTTCCAGGGCAGAAGAGTGGTAAGGGCTGGTCAATGGGGGTTAAATGACTTGCCCAGGGTCACAACAGCTGGGAAGTGTCTGAGGCCAGATTTGAATCTAGGACCTCCTGTCTTTAGGCCTGGCTCTCAACCAGAGAGCTGGCCCCAGTGTAAGTGAATTCTTGCTCATTTAATTGGAAGTAAGATCCTTTTAAATCTTTTTAAGGTGTGAGTGGGTGTCCTTGCTTTACTTCTTGAATAGGAAATGTAGTATTAATATGTTATTAATTATTAAAATTTAATATGGTATATTAATATATTGTTATTTATTATAATGTTACTATTATTAATTTTAAAAAGGTAGGAATGGAAGAGCCTCTCATGTATATCCCTCTTAATCTTTTCCTCCATATCCCCAATAAATTTAAATTTAGAGAATCTGAAGTTTTCAGTAATCTAAATGAGGTCTGAAATCTTAACTCAGTTATTGGGACACCCATTCTCTTTAGTATTATAGAGAAATTGATATATTGTCAAGATTCCTTGTGATTTGCTGATTAACTCTTATATAGCTATGAGTTTATTATTAGTCAACGAAGCTCACAAATATATTTGGAGAGAAGGAAGAAGAGGTCACTAAATGTTTGAACAGCATTCATTTTAATTATAGCAACAATAAAAATAAAGACAACATTAAAGGAAAAGAGAATTGAGAAAAGGAAGTTTTTTTTGAAACATCACAAATATTACATCTAGAAGGTATATGCCCTTTTGTTCTTTTTTTGGTATTTCTTTAATGAAATAATAATTATATGAGACAGTAAGATTAAATGTTGAGAATCCTGTCCTTGGAGTTAAGACAACTTGAGTTCAAATACTGCTTCTGACACACATTTGCAGTGATCATGAAAAAAGATCATGAAAAAAGAAAAAAAAAACTTTTCTCTCTTTGTCTCAGATAAATCTAAGATTATAAATTCTAGTTGTCAAGATATAGGCACAAATCAGTGTAAGGAGTTTTCACACCAGAAGTTCCATTGACAAACAAACAAAAAAAAAGTCACACAAACTAAGAAAGATGCTTAGAAGTTTAAAATGAGTGGTTAGAAAAGTTTTATTCCTGATTTTAGAAATTTAGGAGTTAAGTCATGGTTTTGGGTAACTGATTCCAAGTTTAGCTTTAAGAGATTGATAAACAAGTCAAATAAATCTCATTTAAAGGAACTATTGACATTGATATTATTTCATGGCAAAGTATATTGCAAAGAAGCAAGTCCTGACAATATGAAAATTGACTTCTCATAGTCTAAGGAAATTAATTAGGTGTATAGAATCAACTGAAGGAAATCAGAGAAAATCTGATAAGTGAATCTATAGACCAGTGGTTCTCAAACTTTTTTGGGCTACCACCCCCTTTCCAGAAAAAATTTTACTTAGCCTCCTGGAAATTAATTTTTAAAAAATTTTAATAGCAATTAATAGGAAAGATAAATGCACCTGTGGCCATTCACCGCCCTCCTGGATCGCTGCAGCTATATTTTGCAGCCTCTTCTTCTGATTGACCTTCTCCCCACATCCTCCACTTGATAAGATGTCCACACCAGTTATGTTCACTTTGTACTTTGATTTATACTAACACCCTATACTACTTTTCAGTTTGCCTCCTCATGAGTATCTTCCCTTTTTCCACTTTACAGCTTACTTTCATAAGTTGTATCCCTCCATTAGAATGCAAGCTTTTTGATGGTGGGAATTGCCTTTTTGCTTGTATTTGTATTCCCAGCACTTCACACACTGCCTGACATATTGTATGCTGGTTTCCATCATTTTTCAATTGAATTTGACTCTGTTACTCCATTTGGGATTTTCTTGGCAAAGAAATGGGTGGTTTGCCATTTCCTTTTCTGATTCATTTTACAGATGAGGAAACAAAGGCAAATAGGATTAAGTGATTGCCTAAGACCACAGAGGTAGTGTCTGAGGCCTGATGTAAATTTAGCAAGATGAGTCTTCCTGCCCCTTGGCCTTCAGCACTCTATCCACTGCACCACCTAGCTATTTAATAAATGCTTAATCTCATTTAATTTGTAATTTCAGCATAATCTTAATCCTCATTTGCTTAGTGGTCTTTTCCAATTGGAATTATAGGACAAAGGTGATAAAGTTTGAGGATGTGAACTAGATTGCTATATTGGACATTGGAGCACAAGGGGCCATCATGTTTCATTTAAATTGTGAGAGAGAATGGAAGAAAATCTTTATGACCATTTGAAGGATTTAGTCTTGAATAACTAAGTAACAGAATCTATTCATACTTACATCAAGATAGCTGCAAGATTTCCAAAGGAAGATGGGATGGACAGAGCATTGTGTACTCGGGCACTAATGTATCCAGAATCATCATTAGTCAATAGATTGTCACCTTTAGTTGTAAACAATTTAATTCTTATTAAGATCTCAACAGATACCACAAACAAGAAACTTGGATCCACACTTACACCATTTAGTCAACCAGTGCAGAAGCATGAAGGAGTATAATCAAGAAGAGGCAGTAAATATCACAAGATCAGTAACTGTGATTTGACTGGTTATTTCCTAGAGCTTATAACAGAAGAAACATTTGAAGCAGAAACTTAGAAAAGAGATGTGTTCTTAATGTAGGAGGGAACTGTGAATCAAGAATCAGCTACTCATTGACATTAGCACATGCATTAATATCCTGTATATGCACCCAATATTGGTATCAAAGGAGGAAGAAAATAAGCCTTCATTAATTACTTATTATGTGTCAGGCTTTGTGCTAATTACTATGTAATTATTATCTCACTTCATCCTCACAATAACCCTGAAAGTAGGGGTTATTATCCCCATTTTACAGTTAAAGAAATGGAAGCAAAGATAAGTTAAGTTGCTTAAGTCTAAAGTCATAGATAATAAGTATCTGAGGCCACATTTGAACTCAGATCTTCCTGACTATAGGTTTAATACTCCTTCCAGGCCACCACCTAAATAATTCCAGTGACGAATATAAGGATACATACTTTGAAGAAATTATTCAAGTAAATTTGCATACTATGCCAAATATTGAAGACATTCAAGACAGTCTTTTATATAGCCAGTGATTCTTAGTATTGGACTTTTGAAGTAACTATAGCCAGCATTCTTTGGTGAAAGAAGGAAAATAGAAGACTGCTTTCATCTGTCCAGCTGAATTAATCTGAACATATGCTCTATGGCAACTTGGAGTAACCTGTCATTTTTCAAATAGTGATGTAGAAAGTACATAGAGATACAAATTATCTTCCTATGCTGATGATATTATTGCCTTTGAAAGGATCCTGGAAAAAACCCATAAGAACTGGTTAAAATATTCTATCAGAAAAAAACATAGTTTAAAGTTCTTAGTTGACAAATGCCAATTTTGTGGAACACTTGTCAAATATGTATGTCACATGGCATCTCACCAGTTTGTGAGCACTGAACCAGAAAAGATATAAGCAATCTTCATTTGTCCATAGACAAAGAACCTTCAAGATCTAAGGACTTTTAAAAAGATTTTGGCAGTTATTATTGCAAATGCTTCAGGAAACATGTCATAATTGCTAAACCATTGAATGATCTCATTCAAACATATATAAATGAAGATACCCAGAAGCATCAGAGCAAAAAATGAAAGGCTATAAATCCATGATGTCCTCTGGAAAAGAGTGGACTTAAAGATGTGAACAAGCTTTCAAAGACTGTTCTTTCTCTTACACTTTCAATTGTGTTTGGCTAAGTAGGTTCAAACAAATCATTTGTTCTGCATACAGATGCCAGCTGAGGCTTATATGACAGCAAGACTTATTACCCCATACACAAGCTAGAACTCTTGGATTTGGAGTGGATTGTCACTGCGGTAGTTTCAAGACCTAGAGTATGGAACAAAGTTTTAGTTTTGAAATGAGAACAGTTTAATGACATTCTGGCAAGTACCAAGTTTGCTAGAAATGAGTAGTGGCATTAATTGACTATTAATCCAGCCTTCAATATAAACCATGAAACATTAAAGTGGATTGCAGTTGCTTTCTCCTAAAGGAACTGAAGCCATGGCGTGATACCAAAAGACTGAAAGATGTATATGGAACTAGATGGCAAGCAAATGTCAACATAGTTGAAAGGATGGGTGTTCTACCAGATAGCGTGACAGCAACATGTGGACCTACTTCTGTTGAACCAGTTCAACACTTTGGTTCAATAGTAAGGATATTGGTGATGAGAAAAATGACTGATCTTTGGATTGAGCTGGAGGAAGAAGCTGAGTTCCTGACTTCCCTTGGAGGTTCCCAAATCTCAAGAAGTCTTCCCTGATCCTAATCCAGATCCTGTGACCTGTTTCTCATCTTTCTTATCATTTTCACCTATTCTGTGTGATTTGCCAAGGATCCAATCTGTATCTTGCCTAATAGAACTGGGCTCAAGCCTTTGAGCCTTCATTTGCCTATACTTTACTGACCCTGTTTTATTTCAGTGGACCAGTTAGTGCCAGGTGTAGTTAGCTAAAATAATCTTAGGTAGACAGAGTATATAGAGTAGCCCAATTTATTGGGACAGAAGAGACTCTTGCAGGTCAGGAGGGGGGGAGGAGTTAGAACTGATAAGAGGTAGGGATCTCCGGCTCCCTGGTCCACAAACTCATACTGAGTAAATCAAGATCTTTTTGTACATCCTTCTGAGCAGTCAGATTGTGTTATCAGCAACCCACAGGACTGAGGCCTATCATTTGGCTCCATACTGTAGGCAGACCACATCGGGTCTTCAGCACTGGTCCAACACTCAACCAAATACCTAGAGACATTACAAAGTTCCTACTTACTTATTTCACTATTTCACTACTTATTATTATTATTTTTTTCAATCCTTACCTTCTGTCTTGGAGTCAATACTCTGTATTGGTTCCAAGGCAGAAAAGTGGTAAGGGCTAGGCAATGGGGATTAAGTGACTTGCCCAGGATCACACAACGAGGAAGTATCTGAGGCCAGATTTGAACTGAGGACCTCCTGTCTCTAGGCCTGGCTCTCAATCCACTGAGCCACCCAGCTGCCTCCTTCACTACTTATTGCTTATAAATGAGCCAGATTGCCTGCTGAGCAAATAGTCACTGATAAACATTTATGTTGGTAGATTTTAGGTGAAAGTGACTGCCTGACATTGATTCGACACGGAAAATGGCTCAGAAACAGATATTTTAAATAAAAGATTTTATAGACTGAAACTCAGCAAATGTTTTAAATAATGAGAAAGAACTGAAATCAGGCACAGGAGCTTTCCTACCTTGTGCTTTAGACTCCTAGCCTGCAGACACATCTCATAAAATGTAGCACTGCTAGCTGACTTGGGCCTTCCGTAAGTGCAGTTTTAGGAAGGCAGGATTGTAGTTCTAGTGGTAATTTATGATCTGGTCATACCATCCACTACTTTAGGTATAGGAGAAGACTAGTAAGTAGGTCCTGGTTGGCTAGTCATTTTATGAATGACTAGACTAGCTAATTATATTTGAAGGTTATTAAAATTTTGTTTACTTATATAGTGAGATGATAATGCTAATATTTATCCAGTGTATTGTGTGCTTTTAATTTAATTTCACATGTCCTTTGACGAATGTGTGTTACTGCATTTTTTGGGTATTCTATTGTTTTATTTATTTGCTTTTACTTATCAAAACTATATTGTAACTGCATTAGTCTGTTAATTAGGCATAATTTTGCACTTAAAAAAAATTTTTAAACCCTTAACTTCTGTGTATTGACTTATAGGTGGAAGAGTAAAGGTAGGCAATGGGGGTCAAGTGACTTGCCCAGGGTCACGCAGCTGGGAAGTGTCTGAGGCCAGATTTGAACCCTAGGACCTCCCGTCTCTAGGCCTGGCTCTCAATCCACTGAGCTACCCAGCTGCCCCCTAATTTTGTAGTTTTTATGTGAATATTTCACTATTTTATAAACCTACTGACATTATCATTTTACTTTTGCTTACTGCTAGGCATACTTGTTAGTGTTGTGTACATGTACATCTGTGACATATGCATTCATTATGTCCTACATGTAATTTAGACATAGAGTCACTAGAATAACCTGTCAAAGCTCTACTTTACACGGTGCTATGTCTATTGTACATATTGTTGATGCATATTTTCTGTGAATGACATCTAGGATAATTACCTGGAATGCTGAGTTAATCATCCTTGTCCTGTTAATTGCTTTTGTTCATTTTGCTACTATAATATACAATCTCAGATATTAAGTGTCCTATAAGTGACTTCAAAATTCCTAACCCTAAGGAAAAAAAAACCATAGCCCATGATGCCTCTTGAACATGGCAGATTACACATGAAGGAGAACAGGTTCTAGTGGAAGGAGGAAATTCTTTGATTTTGCATTATCTATAGAAGGAAGAGATGCTGTAATTCTTAATGCAACTATTATACTTCATGCTGAATAGGAAATATTGGAAATGGATGAATGGGGAGACTTATTCGATATACTAGATTGAACTGAGCACCAGAAAAATAGTTTGGGAATATAGTCATTAAGCACTTACTATGTGCCAGGCACTCTGCTGAATGATGGATATGAGTGATGGACAAAGAAAGGCAAAAATAGCCCTTCTGCCCACAGGGTTCTAAAGGATAAGATGGTAAACAACTAGATAAATACTCACCAAACTGTAAGAATAAAAATAGGAGAGCACACAAATAAAGACAAAGAACTAGAAAATAAAGGTTCAAAATTGTTTCTAGATACTTTGGGTAGATGATATCAAATTATCTTCAGTGGTAAATGAAGTGAAGCTCAAAGATGAACTTCTGAACTTCAGGGCCAGGTGCAAGGAATGCTAAAGAGACTCTTTACAAAAAATAAACTATTTATTTAAATATATATAAGGGAAAAAGGATTTCTAATTCTAAGGGATTCTAACTCCACCCAAATAAACTCCCAGGTCCCGCAAGGAACCGCTTCTCCTGTGGTTCACAGGTTACGCTAATTCTCCCTGATTTAACTAACCAAATTTATACTATTCTAAATAAATCTAAGCACTATAATTCTTAACTTTGCCTTTAAGTTATAAAGATAACCAAGGCTAGCTGGTTGAGTCTCCACAAGAATCAAGTTAGGACTCTGAGCCTTAACAGACTCAGAGTCCAAACCAAAGACCAGGTTTTCTTTGGTCTTTTCACAGTTTAACCAATCTATAGACAGTAATAGAAAAATGAATAGTGTTTCCCAAGTTGGAAAAGAAAATACTGCACTCCTTCAAGTCTTTTCACCCAGAGACAGAGAGAGGCAAAGATGTTACCTTCTCTAGCCCTGAGAGAGAAAGACGCTGCATGTGGCTCTGCTGACTGCCAGAAGCCCACTCCTAGAATGCCACACCCAAAGAGTATAACTCTCATAGAAATAATGGTTATAACTGCCACCAGTTGAAATGAACACTTTCAGCTCTATTTGAAACTCCAATTCTTTCTCAAGCTAGCTTCTCTACTTCTTGTCTCTAAACTAATAAAAAACAATACTTATTTTCTAATATCATCCTTACACAAAGTAAACTGGAAGTAATCTCAGAGAGAAAGCATTGAGTAGGATAGGGAAAGGACCTTTCCATGTAAATTTAAGCTGAGACTTGAAGGAAGTCATTGAGCAGAGAATTCAAGCATGGTGGACTGCCAGTGAAAATGCATGCCATCTGTTAGGACCATAAGAATGAGGGTTGCTGGGACAGATGAGCTTTTTTTTTTCTGTGAATTCTAGTGAAGAATGATGATTTCCTCTGTCTTCTCTCTCCCCTTCCTGCTGTCTGAGACTACAGGCATTAAATCCAAAGTTTTTCTTTTTTTAAGTTTGTTCATGAATCTTGATTTAATTAGTATTTTAACTTGGACTTGCTCTAGACAAAATATGATTAAACTAATTTTGATTTGTGTGTTTCATTATTTGGGAATAGAGATTTTCAAGAGGGAACAGTGACTGATTGGAGTGTACAGGCAAAAATAAGTCATCAGTAAATTCGAATATTGACTGGGGGCTGAGAAGTGATGTGAATGAGAATGATATTGATTTATTAATTTTAATTAACATTCCAAACTGGGTAAAGCTGGATATTGGGCTTTTTGTCCTAAGGCTAAAGTGAGTTAATCACTACTGCTGTCTTGGAAAGGAAAGAGAATGTCTATAACAGGCCAGAAGTGCCTGTGAATTCCAAGAGTGAGGACCAGAGGACTGAGAACCCTTTTCTTTCATTTTCATTTTTAACTCTCCAAATTTTGACAGTACAAAATAGAAGTAGGAAGAGAGGCAGATTGACATGAGATAGCAGGATAGACAGCTGATTACATTATAGAGAGAATGGGGTTCAAGACCTTGTCTGATTCATACTGTCCTTGCTAACCATGGTCAATTTACTTGACCTCTCAGGGTACTAGTGAACTCTTTATGACTCGAAGTTGTAGAGGTCTATTTTAATTGGTAAAAGGGAGTTTGCCCATCTGGAAATTTCTCATACCAATCCTTATACATTCTATCTATAAAACACCTGTATATGCACACACAGTCTATAAATGTATTACAATGATCCTTGACATAAAGGCAAATGCAAGAAAATTTTAGTTAAATTCAACCTGTTCAATATGTATCTGTATATAAGGATATATTTATTATTTATGGGAAAAGTAAAGTTGAGGCTAAGGAGTAGAAAAATGTATGTTTAATCTTAATTTTATTTGTTATTTATCAATAATATAAAACATATGAAATCTTAATCATATTTATTAATAATAATTTATTAGACATGAAGTTTGTCTTGAATAATATTTCAAATTCTCCACTTATTCTTGATGTAGCAGGAATTCAGGTGTGAAATTTGGACAAAATTTAATTATAAGAAGATATGTATTTCCCTTAAAAATCTGATCATGTTACTCCTGGTCTATAAAACTTCACTGGTTCTCTTTACCTCTAAGATAAAATACAACACCCTTGATTTCATATTCAAAAGTCTTCACAGTCTGGCCATTTTCTCATATTGATTTTAGATTTTTTTCCTTTAGAGTTTCTACATTGCAAACCAATTACATATCTCATTTGTACATTCCAATCCCTGCTACCATGTTTTTGCTCATTTTGTCTCCTATACAAGAAATGCTCTCCCTTTTTGACTTCAACTTTTAGAAGATCCTTAAGGTCAGATGTTTGACAAGGTATTATTGCTCCCCTCCCCAATTATTTTGTATGTCTTGTATTTACTCATCCATTCACCTGTTACTTCCAAAAGAATACAAGCTATGTGAGGGTAGAGACTTTAATTTTTTTGCCTTTGTAGCTCCAATTTTTAGCACAATACTTAGTATGCCTAATAAATATGTGTCGAATTGAATTTTATATTTCTGTTTAAAAAAGTTATATTGAATATGGAAATAAAAGAACTTCAAACACAAAAAGCTGTTAGTTGCTATCTTTTCATGAAGTGTGTCAAGGGGCTTGATAGGATTTGTTTTACAGTATAAAACATTTATTTTTTTATTTGACAAGAGTAACACATGTGAAGAACATAGATAAACACCTCTCTTGGGGACTAATCAGATACTTTTTTACTTGATTTGTCCCATCTCCTAGGTTACACCCTGAATGGAGATATTCTTGTTTCTAATGTCAAGAGAAAACAGCACAACTTATATGAAAAAAATTTTTTGACTACTACAACCATAAAAAACCCACTAGTATTTTTTTCTTTCTAGCTAATATGAATATGCTTCTTAATTATCAGTATCATACTAATAATGAAAAAGTAAATATTATAAAATATGAAAAATATTAAGACTTTGTTATACTTTTAAATTACTATTGATGATTTCAAATTGGATGTTAATCTTAGAATCCCATTGGCTAGGGAAATTAGTTCATGATTATTATAGTCTTTTCATCAAGAAACTCATTCCATATTGACATAACTAAATACTTTGAACTTTAAATTTCAACATTTTCAGTAATTAAGTTGCACAATCACATCATCTTTGAAAAGAAAGGACCTTTAGAAGTCATCACAAATAATCTATACCTGTGTAGGAATCATCTTGAGAATATCTCCAGAAAAATGTGGCTCCAACTTTTGCTTGAAGATCTCCAATGAGATGGAATCTACTACCTCAGAAAGTAGCTCTTTTGTATAACTAATTATTGGGAAGTTATATGTTAGAATAATCTGCTATTAGAAAGCTTTACCCATTTTTACAATTTATGCTCTCCAAGTCTAAGCAGAATGAATATTAATCTATATTCCAAATGGCAGCTCTTTAAATGCATAAATGAATTTATCAGTTCTCTTCTCCCTAAATTGTCTCTTCACCAAACTATCACCAGTTTCTTCAGCTAATCCTTGCAAGGAACAACCTCAAGGTCTTTAATCAATTTGATTGCCTTTTTCTGGATGCCGTAAATGTGGTAACCTAACTCAGTCAGATTTGTAGGTATTTGGATCAGGTGTTTGCCAGTATTTGTGCAAGGGAGAGCAAAATCTCCTTGGCAAATATTCCACACCTGTTCCTTTCCTTCTTTGGGGAGGGAGTAATATGTTTTCTTTTCAAATTTATATTTTCAAGCCGTATTATTTGTAGGGTGAAGAACTTTCAATTCCTTCATATGCTTCAGCAGCCCCATGGTAAATTGGTAGGAAGCTAGCCTTAAAGTTAAGAAGACCTGTTAGTCAGGTCTCTGCCACAACCTGCTCTGTGATCAAGGGAAAGACATTTAACCACTCTGCTCCAGATACCTCTCCAGGACTTTAAGTTACAGAGTAAGTTTCCATAATAATTTGCAGGGGTAGTTTCCTCAGGAGAAAAAAGAAAGAAAAGAAAAGGAGGAAAGAGAAGAATACTCGCTTTAGAATCAAGAAATGGATATGGACAATGTTAAAACGTACTTGAAAGGCTAAATTAGACAAGATTTCTGAGCAAAGTAAACCACATTTTGTGAAAAATTAACAAGTCCTCCTTTTTTTTCCTTTTACATCTCTCATACAACTTGAATGTACCTTTTCTGTGGTAGGAACTCAGCAAATGACTGTTGAAGCATTGACAAACTTTTCTTAAATCTCCAAAAAGAAATGAATATCAAATTAAGAAACATTTAAGTGGGTTTAATTGACAAGTAAAATTATACTTCTTAGATAAATGCTTATAGACATAATTACATACAGTTACTTATAAGACGAGGGCATATAACTAATCATTGTCTTCCCCTCATATTAGGAGTGTTTTCAATTAGTAGCCAGGATCTTTTGTTTCATTTGCTTTGTGACTTCTCTATAAGTCATTTTAACTCTTAGCTAGGAATTGATCAGTAAGCATTTTTAAGTGCTTACTAAAATGTTGGTGCTGCTTCCTTGTGTTATACAATAGATATGTGTGGTTTTGTTTAACTGGTATTCTTCAAGAGCTATGGATCATAGGATCTTTAAAGGCTGGTATGAATAGTAAGACATCTAGGTGGTTCAGTGGATAGTGTACTAGACCTAGAATCAGGAAGACAATTCAAATCCATCTTCAGACACTTACTAGCTATGTAACCTTGAGCAAATCATTCAACCTGTGCTTACCTTAATCCACTGGAGAAGGAAAAGGCAAACCAGTCTAGTATCTTTGCCAAGAAAATCCCATGGACAGTATTGGCATTATGTGATCCACAGTGTCACAAAGAGTCAGTCACAACTGAAAAAAAATAGTGTGTCATTTCATATTTTTAAATGTGAATTTGTTTGCTTTCATTACATTCTTACTTGGATTTTAGCATGACCCTTAGTTGATAAATCAATAGTGCTGTTCTGAGTATGCTGACTGCAAATTGAGTGCTAAATTATGGGGAACATTTGGCAGAATAAGAAAAGGCAGTTTTAGAAATTATAGCATTTGGGTACCAGGAACATTTATACTAAGGCAGGTAAGTCACTTTGTTGTGTTTAAACAACTGTTGTTTAGCCAATAAAACTTAGGGATCTATTTTGAATAGACAAGGAGAATAATCTGCTTCAGATTTTCTAGAATTTTTCTCAGAATCAAAAATCTTAGAAGTTGGAAAGGAAATGGAAACATCTTATTCAATCCATAAAAAAGGAATCTCCATTAATGTAGTCATCCTCCACAACAAATCATCCCTCAGCCTCTGCTTTGATGATGTTCAAGGAGGGAGAACAAACCATTTCTCCAGGCAGCCCATTCTACTTTGGGGCCATTTTAATTGTTGGGCAGTTTTTCTTGACTTCAGCTGTCTTGTTTAATAATATGAACAAACCATCTTTTTCCCATTTTTTAAAAGGCATGACATTTCTGCACATTTAGTCATGTAGTATCTCATCCATTCTCTTCCATATTTCTTCCATTCTTCCATTCTCTACAGTTTTTTAGAAAGCAAATTACATCATCATGTTCTTTCATTACCTTGGGATATGTTACCTGGACCTGAGGGGGGAAAGGAGAAAGAAACAACTGTTAACCACTGGTAGTAGTATTATGTAAGTACTAGGAGTACCTACTTCTATATTACGTTCTAAGAGCACAGGCATTAGGCAAAGTCTATAGTTCTTATTTCATGGGATGCTCATGACTCTGGGAAGTGAATGCTATTATTATCTCCATTTTGCATTTGAGGAAACTGCAGACAAAAGTTAAATGTCCTTACCCAGGGTCACAGTTACTAAGTCTCTGAGGCCAAATTTGATTTCAGTTCTTGTTGACTCTGGGACCAGAGAACTCTACCCCTTATGTCTTCTAGCCGTCTCCGAAGAAATGTTGGTTTTCTCTTACTACTTCTTTTAATTTTGGTGGAAACATAAGAATTATTTTTTAAATCAACTTAAGGGTCTATCAAGTTATGATTCTAGGTGGGTGCCAAGAATCTTACAATTTGGAGCATGCTAATATTTTAAACATAAAATTTCTTTACAATGACTAAATTTATATGTTCTTGAAAGTACTGTGTTAAACTATATCGATAATATCAAGATAAATAAATAAACATAAATAAACGTCAAGAAAAATAAAGGCATGTTGCACTGTAAGGGAGAAAAAGGAGTTTTATGGGTTGAATATATTAAAAGGTGGTCGCTGGAGGATTGAACTATTATCAATCCTCAATTAAGAATAATCTCAAGTCAAAATTGACTTTTATGAAAGTTTATTTATAATTAGGAAGGTTGAAGGTAGGGAAATTGAGAGAGAGAAACTCTGGCTTGGATCAGAGGCCCGGACCAGGTAAGAATTTAGAGGCCCAGCAGAGGGGTACAAAGGTTAATTAAGCAAGGCTTTTAGCCACAAGGTCTTTTACAATTAGAGAGGAAAGAGAGGCCTCCCTGAGGGTAGAGCCTCCAGAAACGCCAAGGAAGAGAGAGAGAGAGGTGACAATTCAAAGGGAAGCAGTCTGAGGTCCCACCAGAGTCTCAGCATTCCAACACTCCTCCATGAACCAGAAAAGGTACTTCACCAGATGCTCTCTTACACTGAAGACCTCAGCTGACTGAGGACCTTCTCCTTTTAAAGGGGTCACTTATGCATCACTTCCTGTTCCTCCCTCCTAATTTGCATGTCCAATCACAATAGACAATTCTCATAGACCTCTAGGGGCGGGTCAGTTGATTCTGATTCATCCCTCACTCTAGCACATAGGCACCTTTCCCAAATTCTCAGAGCAGGTCTCCCAGAGAACAGCTGACTCCAGGGTATTCTTTAGGTCCATGTTACCTAAAACACCTCACAAACACCCACCAATATGTTTACCTTTTGCTGTCAGGCAGGGGGCACTGTATTCAAAACAATGATGTTTAATGAAGTGGAATAATGAGAAAAGTAGCAACCAGACATTTCTTCTGTAAACCTGGGGTGCACAGTGTCACAAATATACACAGCATCAGCAGGGCAGAATTCATATGGCAAACACACACAGTGAGGTACAAATGTAGGACATATGTGTGTTCAGGGAACATGGGTGGAGAATTTTACAAGCAGGGAACACATGTGGCCAAGGCACATGTTTGGAGGTAAAACTCATGCCTCCAACAGTGTAAAGCCATTGATGTCTTCTTCTAATGATGGCATCCTACCACTCCTGATAAAGTTACTGATCTTTAAAACATTAATTGAATAAAGAAAAAATATCTGCCAGATGGGCCTGCTCCCTGTTGGTCTCATAATCACTGCCAGACACTGCACAGCTAGACCCATCATCTCTGAGGCATGTAGCTCAGCTATACTTTTTTCACTGCATTCTTCCACAGAAAAAAGTGGGTGCTATCATATTTTCTTTGCTAAAGCTTTTGTATAAGTTTCTTTTGGATGTTTCAGAAAAGACTGAAATACTATCTATAAATAATGACTCCAAGCTTCCTAAAGTGGAAAAAGACCATCTTTTCAGTTCAAAAGTTATACCAGAGTTGTTGCATAACTGTGAGAACTGGAACACCATTGGCTCAGAAGAACTAAGGATGAGTATCACACTCAAAGAGGAGCAATCAAGATGTATGAAAGGTGTGAACAGGCCACCATAGGTTGATGGCTAGTCGCTTAACCCTTTTTGATTCAGTTTCCTTGTCCATAAATTGAGTTGGAGGCTGGAGAAGGAAATGACAAAGCATTCCACACACACAAACACGAAGCTGGCTAATGTTCTCAGTTTTCCAGTAGAGGCAGGTGAATGGCTTTGTTAGGATGTAGAAGAGATCCTGGCCTTTGTAGTAAATATTTTGAGTGAAGATGGGAGGAGAGATTTTTTTGTTTTGTTTTGTTTGTTTATTTCATTTGTTGGTTTCATAATTTTAATTGATTCCCATACTAAGATATCTGTTCCTCTCAATTCACATTTTCTTTACCTACTACAAAACCATGCTGGCCAGGAAAATTGTCAAGCTATGTGTGTGTATTATGGATAGAGAAAGAGTATTTTCTAGAGATGAAATTTTGGGTTAAGATTGTATCTCTGGATTTAGGATAGATTTAAAACCTTTGGGAAAAGGAGAGAGGCCAGTACTCAACTATGCAGGTCTATCAATGAATTCAGAGGGCAGATTCCCATAGAAATAAAATTATGAGCTAGTAAGAACACCAGGTTATAAGAAAGAAAGCTCTGCCTTTCAGAGGGAAGAGTGAATTGTTTGGAAAGGGAAATTTATGCCCTTGATTAAGGGACAATGAGTTCCTGGGGGAAACTTCCCATGAAAGGGTTGGGGAGTAGCATAGTCCATGAATTTGCTAATTCAATGGATAATTGGTAGCTTAACCTGATTACTTGCACAGTGTCATCTACTGCTTATACCATCTTTGGTGAGTTGTTAATGGCATTCTTTGATTAAATAGGGACTTTGGGCACTTAAAAGTGGTTGCTGATAACCCAAATTTCTTCCTTTGAGAACTATACCACTTATTTCTTCAGGAATCATTCATCTTTTACTTTTTTGTCAGTTCCCTATAGAATTTGCATGTCAGGATATCAGATAATTTCATGCAAAACCTGTTTTCCAGTCTGCTTTTTTTCCTCCTTTACCTTCAATAGTTATATTTGTACAAAATCTTTTAAATCATTTTAATACAGTTTATGAAGTCTCTTGACTTTTTTGTAATTTTTTATGATTATTAATTAATTTTCCTTCCTTCTGTTGTGAAAGATAAAACTTTCCATTCTCTTCTAACTTGTTAATGGCACAATGGTTTGCTTGTTATCTTTTTGGAATTTTTTGTGGCATGCCATGTAAAATGACTATGAAACCTTTTTTCTATCAAAATTCAAACCTGTTTTTTGAGTTGTTCTTATTGAACATAGATTTTATTGCCTAAAATTTGGTGTTCTTCAATTCCTTAGACTTAATGATCTTTCTTTGCAGTGGCTATATAATCTGTTGGTCAGCTTTTCAGTTTTCAGCCAGAATGGGTAAGTTTGATAACTACAGCATTATGATAAGTAAAGGATTATTCCTGCCATGTATCATTCATTCTTACTTTTTTCCCGTTATTTTCCTATTTGCCATTTCTGCTGCATGTATATTGTGCTTTTAATTTACCTAATTTTATATACTATCTATTGTAGCTAGATTCTATTTCCCTTTCATTTGTTCATTCATTCATTCATTCATTCATTCATTCATTCATTTATTTATTTTTGTGCTGTGGCTTGAACCAAGGAAGCATGTCTTGCTGTCTCCCTATTTTCTTCCTCAGAAGATCTTGTCTAGTTATTAAAGCTAAATTGATGTGAGTGACTCATAGGTATCTCTTAAAGTCATATTCTTGCCTTAGCCTGTGTATTTTTTGACCATAAGCCTCAATCCAAACTGTATGGAAAGATCTATAGAAGATATCCTTGTCCTTCTAGTATGAAATGCCTTTTTTTTTTCTGTTTGCTAATGTATGTAAATATTTTGGTTCATTGATTAGATAGACTAATACCTAACTAGACTAACTAGTTTTCCATTTTTGACCAACTGCATAATAAAGCTCAGAGACAAATGTTATGTTCCAAAATGAATGAATAGTTTTGTATGAAAATATCCTTGCACTTTTAGTAGATATACTGTTAAATGTATAGATTGTTTTTACTTCATTGGCATGGTTCAGACATAAATAATGAGCACTTCTCTCCTTAGGTTTTCTTTATTTCTGTCATAACTGTTTCTAATATATTTATAAAAATCTTGTGGTTGTCTTGGTAGATTTTAACACAGATATTTAATATTTTATAATAACTTTTAATTTTTCCCTTTTACTTATTATTGCTGATGTCTATTTGTAATAGAATATTAACAAAAGTTTTGTTTTTGCATTTATTTCATATCCTATTGCTTAATTGCTAAATTGCTAAATCAATTCATATTGCTAAAATAATTTTCAGAGTTTGTTGCTATTTTTGTTTTTGTTGTTGATTCTCTAGGGTTTTCTAAGTAATCTTTTATATCATTCATAAATATTAATAATTTGCATGCTATTTTTTAATACTTTAGTTTCTTTTAATTTATTTTTGTCCCTAGCATTTCTAGTGTTTTATCAAAAAAAAACCAAAACATAGTGACAATTGGCATCCTAGCTCCATTCTTCTTCTTATTGGGAAAATTTCCAGTGTGTCAATATCACAAACAATATTAGCTTTGGGTTTAAAATAAAATTAAAAATTTTTATTATATTAAGGTAAGACCTTTTCCTTATGTTTATTCCATACATTTATCATAAATGTGTGCTGAAATATTCAGCAAGTTATAAGTAGCCAAAAGGAATTCATGGGTTTTGCTAGAACCTCAGAATTGATTAGAATTTAATTTATATTATTATTAGTGATATAGAGGATTTTTTATTTCTTATAATAGTGAATTGTTGACAGTTTTTTAAAAGCTGTTCATATTCTTTGACCACTTACCTATTTTATAATTGCTTTTGGTTTCACATAGTTCTCCCTTTTATGAGATCATTATCACAGATAATTTATACAATTTTTTTCCTACTTGAACTTTATCTCCTTTTTAATTTGGTTCATGCTAATTCTATCTATTTCACATAATCAAAATCATCCATTTTATCTTTTGTAATCTTTGTAATTTTTTAAAAATACGGTGCCTTTTTGGGCAAGGAATTAACCTTTATTTTTTCTTGAAAATGATTCCATTAGAGTAAAAGTTCTTGAAGGCTCTTCTATATTGGAGAAGCTTTGAGTATGATGTAGAACAAAGTCTATTTTCTGAGAAAAAAATGATTTATCTAATTATGGAAAAGAGAATTATTATTACGCTACTGAAATTTACTTATTTATCCATTTATTTGTCTATTATTTATCTATTTTTTGTTATTGTAGAAACTTGTGAAACTAATTAAACATTAAAGTACCCCTCAGTTTTCTGCAGCTTCTTCCATGTCTAAGAAAAAAGTAAAAAACAAAAAGAGATAAAAAAGCTTTTAAGTCTTTGTCCAAAAATAAAAGGAAAGGCTTTGTGCTCTCATGAAGGGAGCTCAAGGGAAGAAAGAAAATAAAGAATTGCTACTTTGCACTTTTCAGTACTGGAAGGTTTCATCCTAACACATATTATATCCATTTGGCCCATATAATCCATGTCCAAGAATCCTAGCAGTCATTTTTCTTGGGGTCTTCTCAAAGGTCTACTCTTTCATCTTCACAAAATTTCCCTTGACCTTATCTCTTCCAACTCTTAGCATCTTCTATTTAGCTCATTGGTAGCTTAGTTCCTCCTAGACTGAGAAATAGGAGTGATAAGATTTTCTCTTCAAATGAACATTAGTGATATAGTCAGTATTTATCCAATCAGTGCTAGCTCCTTAACAATTAATCAAGTAAATGTTTTTATGATTCATTAAGTGTTAATAGAATGAGTGCTTAACCTCATTTCTGTTACTTGCCCTTTGTGTGTGTGTGTGTGTGTGTGTGTGTGTGTGGTGTGTGTTTATATGGTATAGATGGGGGGGGCGGGATCCACAGTTTAGAGACTGTCTTTTCCACAACACTCTCATTAAAATTATATGCTAACAAGTCCTTTTCTATATCTATTATAATTGCACAATTGCACATCAAATGAAAATTGTCTCTTTAAAAGGCTGCGTGTGTAATCACAAAATGACTTTGTGCTTTGCTTTTTGAAGGTATCCTGTTCACCTTCTTGAGAAGCTAAAACCATCAGAGAGGTATTCCATACAGTATGATTGATTGTTTATATGGTTACTGATTTTAAGATAGAATTCATGGCACATGCTCTGGATGACCATGGCTATTGTTGTCTGGTTTTCAATCAGTATCAGAACTGGTATTCAAGTTCCACTGAATTTTTAAACTATTTAAATTTTCACTTCATATAGATGACTGTTAAATAGTTTTAATTCAGATGGAGAGTGGATGTCCCCTAGAAACAAAGCAGGTTCTTTGTAAAATCTTTGTAAAAAGGTCATGACCTAGTTGTGAGTGTTGGAGAACTCCTGCTGCATTCATTTTTCCTGAGCAACTCTTTTTTTAAAATCTTTTTTAAACACTTATTAATATTCATTTTTAACCTGTTTACATACTTTATGCCCCTATTTCCCCTTCACATTCCCCCCACTATACCCCCACCCAAGGCTGACACACATTTCCACTGGTTGTAACATGTGTCCTTGTTCAGGGCCTATTTCCATATTGTTGTTAGTTGCATTGGTGTGGTTGTTTCTAGTCCACATCCCCAATCATGTCTGCCTCAGCCCATGCATTTAAGCAATTGTTTATCTTCTATGTTTCCTCTCCTGAAGATCTTCCTCTGAATGTGGGTAGCGTTCTTTACTATAAATCCCTCAGAGCTGTCTTGTGTCATTGCATTGCTGCTGGTACAGAGGTCCATTACATTCGATTTTACCATAGTATATCAGTCTCTGTGTACAATGTTCTTCTGGCTTTGCTCCTTTCACTCTGCATCAGTTCCTGGATGGCTTTCCAGTTCACCTGGAACTTCTCCAGTTTATTATTCTTTTTAGCACAATAGTATTCCATCACCAGCATATACCACAGTTTGTTCAGCCATTCCCCAATTGAAGGACATACCCTCCCTTTCCAGTTCTTTGCCACTACAAAAAGCTCAGCTATAAATATTTTTGTGCAAGTCTGTTTATCTATGATCTCTTTGGGGTACAAACCCAGCAATGGTATGGCTGGATCAAAGGGCAGGCATTCTTTGATAGCCCTTTGAGCATAGTTCCAAATTGCCAGCCAGAATGGTTGGATCAGTTCACAGCTCCACCAGCAATGCATTAATGTCCCAATTTTGCCACATCCCCTCCAGGATTCATTACTCTCCCCTTCTTTCATTTTAGCCAATCTGGTAGGTGTGAGGTGATATCTCAGAGTTGTTTTGATTTGCATTTCTCTAATTATTAGAGATTTAGAACACTTTCTCATGTGCTTATTGATACTTTTGATTTCTTTACCTGAAAATTGCCTATTCATGTCTCTTGCCCATTCTTCAGTTGGGGAATGGCTTGATTTTTTATACAATTGCTTTAACTCCTTGTATATTTGAGTAATTAGACCCCTGTCAGAGTTTTTCGTTATAAAGATTTTTTCCCAATTTGTTGTTTCCCTTCTGATTTTGACTACATTGTTTTCGTAGCTTTTTAGTTTAATATAATCAAAACCATTTAATTTACATTTTGCAATTTTCTCTAACTCTTGCTTGGTTTTAAAATCTTTCCTTTCCCAGAGATCTGATAAGTATACTATTCTCTGTTCACTTAACTTATTTATAGTCTCCCTCTTTATATTCAGGTCATTCACCCATTCTGAATTTATCTTGTAGGGTGTGAGATGTTGATCTAAACCTAATCTCTCCCATATTGTTTTCCAAATTTCCCAGCAGTTTTTGTCAAATAGTGGATTCATGTCCCAAAAGTTGGGCTCTTTGGGTTTATCCTACACTGTCTTGCTGACATCATTAACCTCAATTCAATTCCACTGATCCTCCCTTCTATCTCTTAGCCAGTATCATATTGTTTTGATAACTGCTGCTTTATAGTATAGTTTAATATCTGGTACTGCTAGGCCCCCTTCCTTCACATTTTTTTT